>NC_043970.1:43243310-43428310 GCF_902148855.1 Sphaeramia orbicularis | reverse complement strand
TGTAATTTTACTTTTTTACACTAAAGCAAAGAGAAAAGTTTATATTTGTCATTATTTACAGGTCATAATGGCAGTATTTTACTGGTTCTGATCCACTTTAGATCATATTTTTATGTTGAACCTGAACTAAGCTGATTTGAGCATTATTTATTCTTAATATCTTCAGTGCCATTGTCTCATTTCATAAATTCATCCATGGACCGGATCGGATCCTTTGGTGGCCGGTTTTGGTCCACGGGCCATATGTTTGACACCCCTGTGTTAGAAACATCGTTAAAAAAAGGAAGGTTATTTAGACTGAGGTCATTCATGTGTGATGTTGGATCAGTACCCAGGTCTGGAGTCTGATCTAGACCTGGTCCCTGGTCTGATTCAGATTTGATATTCAGAATACGTCTTTAATTCTTAAACGTAGAGGTTCTGACCTCCTTTCTTTTACACACAACACAAATGAATCGGTTCAAATAAAGAACACAACAGCATGAAACCACACAGCTGTATGTCTGACTTTAAACGCTGTCATTACTGTCCTGGACTCAACTGGATTCAACTGGATTCAGCTGGATTCAACTGAATTCAGATGGATTCAACTGGATTCAATGGGGATCCTCAATAAAGAATAAACTGCTGTTCCTCATAATTATACTTATTTTATATCATCATTAACATAGTGTGAATCTACAACAGCGTACTAGTGCCACATTGGAAAAATAAGAACATTTGTGAGAATGAGAATAAAGTCGTAGTTTAAAAAAAAAAAAAATCATAATTTAACAAAAATTATGTTGTACTTTTATGAGATTAAAGTCATAATATTTTGAAAAAATATTCACAATAGTGTGATACAAAGTCATAATTTATCACCGACATATGTTTGGGTTCAACTCTTCTTTTTCTCTTGTTCTAACATCCATTAACATTTGTTTGTTTTGGTCATGTGACTCTAGTTGGACTCAAAGGTCTTTCCATTACAGTTTTGGGTCATATACCAATTTAACTACAAAAAAAACACCTCGAACAACAACAGCTATTCAGAGAAAAATAAGGGTTTGGGTGAAATTGTTGTTATTCCATTAGACACATTCTTACGAACAAGTTGAATTCATGTAATATGAGGGTCAATGGAAAAGAGGCTAATGACGGTGCTGGTTTTCTACGACACACCGGGCCATTCCAGAACCGTCCGCTGTTTGAATGTGTGTGTGAATGTGTGTTTGACTGTGTGTGTGTGTGTGTGTGTGTGTGTGTGACTGTGTGTGTATTTGCAGACAGACAGGACTTAGTGCCTTTTCCAAGAATGAATTCCTGGAGGCTTACAAGAGCTGTTGAATGAGATGGAGGGCTCATGCAGGAATGATGGTGTGTGGGGGGGTCTGCACTGGGGGGGTGGGTGTGGGGGGTGTCAGGCTCTCACTTACAGGCCTGATTAAATAACAGGATGCTTTATGAAAACAAGAACATTATCTGCCTCTTAAAAGGCCGGGGACACTCTAATTGGCTTCCCCTCACAGTCGCCGCCGATGGTGGAAGAAAAAAAAACTGAACTGGTCGAAAACCGACCAGTGAAACAGGACGGTTTCTCTGTCATCGACTTTTAGTGGGTGTCATCAAAGTTGTGGAATGTATGGACACACTGATACATCCACGTCTACGATCAGACTCAGCCAAATGTGTCCTAAATCTGAGGTTTGTGTCCATATGTGACCTGTGTCCGATAGGGATGTCCCAATCCGATCTACAGACCGGTATTGGCTGCTGATCTGGCATTTTTGAGAAGATCGGATCGGATTTAGTCATGAGATCGGGCCAATCCGGTGTGTGTGTGTGTGTGTGGGGGGGGGGGGGGGGGGGACACGTCCTACCCCCTAAATTTAAAGTTTCCAAAGGTAGGGAAAAGCTGCACAACAGTGGGAGGTTTAGACCAGGGGTGTCAAACTCATTTTAGTTCAGTTCCACATTCAGTTAAATTTGATCAGCAGTGGGCAGAACCAGGAAAATAATAACATAATAATATATAAATAATGTCAACTCCAAACTTTTCTCTATGTTTTACAGTGAAAAAAGTAAAATTACATTATGAAAAAGTTTACATCTACAAACTATCCTTCCAAAAGATGTGAATAACATGAAGAAACTGGAAAAAAAAAAAAACATTGTAATTTTAACACTATAATGCTGTAGTTTATCATTTACACATGTACATTATAACTTACAGATCACAGTGGATCTACAGATACACAAAACATTAAGTAACAGGTGGAATATTATTAAAATTGCACTTCTCGTAAGACATTTCAGGTTGTTCATATTTGCTCAGGTTATTCACATTTTTTGTGAAATGATGCTTTGTTTTAGTCTAAATACAAGAAAACATTTAAATTTAAAAAAAGAAAAAAATGGAGTTTTGAGTATTTATAGGTTATTATGAGATTGAATTGGTCTGAATGTGGAACCTGAACTAAAATGATTGTTAATACCTTCTGTGTAATTTTTGCATTTCACAAATTCCAGCAGGGCGTCCCTTAGTCACTGGTTCTGTTCATAATTTTTATGGACAGAATTTCTAGGCGCAGCCAGGGGCCAGAGGGGGTCTGGTTTGGGGACCACAGGATTTCATCTCTGCTTTTTGCAGATGACATTGTCCTGTTGGCATCATCGAACCTGGACCTTCAGCGTGCCCTAGGGCGGTTTGCAGCCGAGTGTGAAGCGAGTGGGTTGAGGATCAGCACCTCCAAATCCGAGGCCATGGTTCTCGACCGGAAAAAGGTGGTTGCCCTCTCTGGGTCGGTGGAGAGTCTTTGCCCCAAGCGGAGGAGTTTAAGTATCTTGGGGTCTTGTTCACAAGTGAGGGAAGGATGGAGCGTGAGGTTGACAGACGGATCGGTGCACCGTCTGCTGTAATGCGGTCGCTGTATTGGTCGGTTGTGGTGAAGAAGGAGCTGAGCCGAAAGGTGAAGCTCTCAATTTACCGGTCAATCTATGTTCCTACCCTCACCTATGGTCATGAGCTTTGGGTCATGACTGAAATGGACAAGATCCTGGATACAAGCAGTCGAAATGGTTTTCCTCCGCAGGGTGGCTGGGTGCACCCTTAGAGATAGGGTAAGGAGCTCAATCATCAGGGAGGAGCTCGGAGAAAAGCCACTGCTCCTCCACATCGAGAGGGGCCAGCTGAGGTGGCTTGGGCATCTGTTTTGGATGCCTCCTGGACGCCTCCCTGGGGAGGTGTTCCGGGCATGTCCCACTGGGCGGAGACCCCAGGGAAGACCTAGGACACGTTGGAGAGACTGTCTCTCGGCTGCCCTGGGAACGCCTCAGGGTCCCCCCAGAAGAGCTGGAGGAGGTGTCTGGGGAGAGGGAAGTCTGGGCATCCCTGCTTAGACTGTTACCCCCACGACCCGACCCCGGATAAGCGGAAGAGGATGGATGGATGGACGGATGGACAGATGGATGTGGAACCTGAACTAAAATGATTAATACCTTCAGTGTAATTTTTGCATTTCACAAATTCATCCCAGGGGCCAGACTGGATCCATTGGCGGGCTGGGTTTGGCCCCCGGGCCGCATGTTTGATACCTGTGGTTTAGAGGAACTAGTAAAGCGTCTAAGTTTCACTTTCACTTTATGGTCCGTTACTGATGCGCGAGTCTGGTGTTTTTTCAGCCCACAGGGCTTTTGAGGAATTACTTGACCCGACCCAACCCGCCCTGCAAATAAACTGACATCCTTTTGAACCACCCCAACCCGACCCGCGAGTAACCCACTTCACATCATTAACATACGGCACCAAACACACCCCCATATAATTCCTGGACGGACCTGTTCATAGACACACTACAGCAGTGGAAAATATAAGGGTCTAATTTGACCACAGTCTGAATTTGGAAAGTACAAAAATGATGTTTAAGTTATTAAGAGTCAAAGGTATCAGAGTTGTTTTAGAAATAATAAATAAAATAAGTAAAATAATAGAATAATAACTATAAATAATGATTCTGAATTTAAATAAAAAAATTCATTGTAAAAAGTCCGTATCGGATCAGTATTGGCCAAACTAGTCCCAAAAAAATCTGATCAGATCGGAAGCAAAAAAATCCAGATCGGGACATCACTATTATCTGATCTGTTACAGACAGTCTGAACAGCACTAATCTGACCCAGACCACTTTCATATGTGGTCCTAAGGGTACGTTTACACGGCAACACTCCGCAAAGATTTCTCCTTTGCGTTATAAAATCATTCCGCGTTAAGACGAAGCCGCTATGATAACGATCTGCGTTAACATGAGTCCGCGAGGACGGCTGAATACGCTGTAGTGGCCATGCCAGACCAGTAGCTGGCGATGTAGAGCTGTAGTGAAACAGTGGCGGTAAAACACGCGCCTGCGCACAAACGATTTCCGGTTTAGACAGCCTTTAAATGAGGAGAAGAAGAAGACGAGGCGGACAACGCTATTTACAAACAACAATGGCGAGTGGTCGTACAAAGACGCAGGACTTCTTTGTCTGGACAGATGAGCTGAGCACAGTTAGCAGCACGTATGTTGTTCTGAAACCGGCCATTGTTGTTGTGGTTGTTCCTTCTTTTTCTGCAGCTTTATTGTGTCATAGAGGCTGGCAAACCAGCTTGGAGGCGCATTACCGCCACCAACTGGCCTGGAGTGGATTAACTGGCGGTTCTTAGCTGCGCGTGCATGCGGTGACATCATATTTTACCCCGGAACGCTCCGATTCGTGTTAACACGGAGCTGAAATGCGGAGCGTATCGATAACGTTCCACCCTGGACCCTGGTATCAAAAGTTTCCGGATTCAGGCACTCTAGGCACCGTTTCCATGTTAACAGAAGGCTAATCCGCGATGAAATCTTCCCGGAGTCGACTGAATCCGACGCCGTGTAAACGGCCCCTAAATCTGACCTGGACCACTTTCATATGTGGTCCTAAATCTCTAAGTCTCTTAATTCTACATATTATAGTCGACTGTGTTTTTTGTCATCTACATCATCGTCTCCATCTTCATCTTGGTCGCCTTCGTCATGGTCGTCTTCATCGCCTTCTTTGTTTTGGTCGTCTTCTTCATGTTCATCATCATCTTCGTCGTGGTCATCTTCATTGTCTTCCTTGTCTTCATCGTGGCCGTTTTCTTTGTTGTGGTCGTCTTCATCTTCATCATTGTCTTTGTCACGGCCATCTTCTTCATCTTCGTGGTCGTCTTCATTGTCTTCTTTGTTGTGGTCATCTTCGTCTTCATTGTCTTTGTCGTGTTCATCATCATCTTTGTTGTGGTCATCTTCACGGTCTTCTTCGTCTTCATCGTGGTCGTTTTCATTGTCTGTCTCCATCATGGTTGTCTTGATTGTCTTCTTCATCTTCATCGTCTTCTTCATCATCATCTTCGTCATGGTGGCCTTCATTGTCTTCTTTGTCTTCGTCGTGGTCATCTTTTGTTGTCGCCTTCATCTTTGTTTCGCAATTACCTCAAACATCTTCTCTGACAAAACTACACGACCTTTGACCTTGTGTGACCTTGAAGGGTCAAAGTCAAGGTCACCAATGTCTATATTTCATTTTCTTCTCCTAAACTACTGTTTGGATTCATTTCATATTTTATCTGTTTCTTCTTTGGGACATTGTCGACAAAGTTTAATTCACGGTTTAGAGAAATTTTGCTTTTTGAATTTTTGGACATATTTTGGACTTTTTCCAAGCGTTCCTTTCCTTCTTCTGGTCCATGTGTTGGTAGTTTAGAACCTGTAGATGATTCCGCATATCAGTCATATACGGACACACACACATTCACGGACACACACACATTCATGGACACACACATTCCAGGTGAGGTGAACTGTGAGGACGTCGGCGTGTGAAGGTGATCAGAGGTCACATGGTGGCGTGCATGGAATGGGCTCAGAGTCTTTTATCTAGATCATGGCCGCTGTCACCGTCGGCAGCATCAGTCCCATCAGCCCCTTGGGCAGCCGCCGCCCACCGCCGTGCGGCACTTTGATGCATGATGTTTAGCCAGCGATAGCCTATCAGGTGACACCGGCGCTCTGTCACCTCATGCTTTGCATTTCAAATGTGTGTCACTGTCCGGCTAAAGGGGGGGGGGGGGTGCCTCTGAGTGCCCCCCCACCCTCTGGATCAGGTTCATGACTATTTTCACATCTGTGGCAGCGAACAGAGGCCGAGCGCAGGGGGTGGAATCAGGAGGAGGTGCTTGATTCAGCCCCCCCCCCGGGCACAATACTTTTCCTGAGAGCGTAGAGACTGCTCACCTGCCCTGACATGCCCGCCTGGCCCCACCCCCCACCCCCCACCCCTCCGGCGGCCCCACATCAAAGACACCCAGTGAGTAATGGATACCCAGCAGGGCCACGCCCACCAGCACCCGCCGCTCACCGCGCGCACACACTCACACACACACACACACAACCAGCGCTAATTCACACACAATTACACAACAACACAACCTCTAAACATGCTGGGATTGAACTGAGGGAATCGGACCCCCCAGCGTCTCCTACCATGATCCTCAGCTCCATCTCATCTGTTAAATAATCTGATTCATGAGTAGATTTAATGACTTTAACAGGTTTATATTCAGTTCATACATGTTAGGGGAAGTTTCCTGCAGTTTCATGTGTGTTAATGTTCATGTACAAATATATGTCTACTCTAATGTTTAACCCTTAAAGACCCAAATGTCCACCTTTAACCCTTAAAGACCCAAACGTCCACCTTTAACCCTGAACATCTGGACAGTGTGGTTCTGTCCCCATAGAATCAGAGCCAGAACCAGAACCAGAATAGCCTTTATTGTCATTGTGCTAGTCCAGTCATTGCAACAATATGAATAACAAAAACAATATGGAAGACAATAAGGATAGAGCGAATATAAAATTACAAAAAACTAAAAATAAGATTAAAAAACAATATTTAACAAACAAGTAAAATGAAATAAAAAAAATATCTATGACAAGTCTATAAAAATAGTGCATTTCTGTTTGAATAAATATTGAACAGAGGATTATTGTATTAACTTTTTGTGGATAATTCCCATAATCCAGGGTTGGACAGTGGGCTGTAGTGGGTCAGTATAAACAGGGCAGTGTGGGTGTTTGTGGATCAGTGGGATCCTCAGTGTGACCGCCACCTCCACCCCCACACTCACCTCCATCCCATGTATTGATAGGATTAGTGGATCAACAGGTATTAAACAGTTTAGATCAGTAGATGGTCCTGGTTTTTGAGGGTTAACTGAATAAATACAGGGTTCTGGATGGTATGAAATGATGAACTCTGCCGATTTTTCAAGTATTTTCCTCATTTTCTCATCACTTTGGAAGGATGTGTTTACTTTTATGCCATATTTCATGGTTTTTTGGTTCTTTTTTCTAATATTTTTCAAGTATTTTGCTAATTTTATTCTCATTTTACAAGTTCTGGTACATTTTATCCAATGAATAATTGAGGTCAAACTGTATTTTACAGCAGTTATCGACATGTATTGATAAGATTAGTGGATGAACAGGTATTAAACAGTCCATCAGTGGATGGTTCTGGATGTTTGGGTCTTTGTGGGTTCACGTTAAATCTACTATTATCGGCCTAATGGATCCATTTGGCTGCTTCTGGTCGACCACACTGCGGTTCAACTCTGACTAATACTCTGATATAATAGGACCACAGTGACCATTTGAGAAACAGATTCTGATGTCTTCTAGAACCATCTGAGATGGGCTTTTATGAGCTGGATTAGAGGCCGTTTGGGCTCTGAGCTGCACAGGGAACTTTTGAACCCCAGGTAAAGCAGATTCCCACATGTCAAACGTCCTCATATGTGACCGCGCCCCGTTTAGGTCGTGCATGTACTCCAGTTCCAGCTGGGATCAAACCAGGCCGGGCTGGGTGCACCGCAGCTGGACCCAGATCACACAGGAGATGTTCTTTTGTAATTGAAGCTCTTCTTTCCAGGACAGGGCTGCACTTGAACGCACCCCAGGAACCTGGACATTTGGTGCACACACTTAGTGCAGTGTGGTTTATATTAGAATAGAGTTGTGTTGGTGTGTGTGTGTGTGTGTGTGTACATGTCTGTGTGCGTGTGTGTGCATGTGTGCATGTCTGTGTGCGTGTGTGTGCGCGCACACAGGACACATACTTTCTCCTTTTTAACCCTTTATATTTTGTACATAGAAATACTCAACATGTTAACCTTAGTGTGTTATTGTATAAAAACAGGAATTTATTTATTTTCTGAAATTGTTCAAAAATTTTTTGTTATTATTGTGTTAATGAAGTTATCATATTTGGTTCCTTACCCATAAGGGGCAAAAAATAAGTAAATCCAAGAAGTATATTTAAAAAATACAAGAAAAATGCATGCAAGGTGAGAGGAATATGTATTTGATCGCATTAGATATCATATGTATATATATGTATATATATATGTACATATATATGTATATATATATACACACACACACACACATATATATAAAAACAAATAAATAAGTAGATAAGTAAATGAATAAATAAATGTGTGTGTGTGTGTGTGTGTATATATATATATATATATATATATATATATATATATATATATATATATATATATGTAATATATATGTAAATATACAGGGTGGGGAAGCAAAATTTACAATGAACATTTAGTTGTTTTTTCTCAGCAGGCACTACGTCAATTGTTTTGAAACCAAACATATATTGATGTCATAATCATACCTAACACTATTATCATACCTTTTCAGAAACTTTTGCCCATATGAGTAATCAGGAAAGCAAACGTCAAAGATTGTGTGATTTGCTGAATGCACTCGTCACACCAAAGGAGATTTCAAAAATAGTTGGAGTGTCCATAAAGACTGTTTATAATGTAAAGAAGAGAATGACTATGAGCAAAACTATTACCAGAAAGTCTGGAAGATACTATTAAAGAATGGGAGAAGTTGTCACCCGAATATTTGAGGAACACTTGCGCAAGTTTCAGGAAGCATGTGAAGGCAGTTATTGAGAAAGAAGGAGGACATATAGAATAAAAACATTTTCTATTATGTAAATTTTCTTGTGGCAAATAAATTCTCATGACTTTCAATAAACTAATTGGTCATACACTGTCTTTCAGTCCCTGCCTCAAAATATTGTAAATTTTGCTTCCCCACCCTGTATACATACATATATACACATATATATATATATATATATATATATATATATATATATATATATATATATATATATATATATATATATATATATATACATATATATATATATATATATATATAGATAGATAGGTAGATAGATAGATAGATAGATAGATAGATAGATAGATAGATAGATAGATAGATAGATAGACGGAGAGAGAGAGAGAGAGGAGAGGAGGAGGTCTCAGGTGTGACCTCAGACACCGTTCTCATCCTCACATGGATAGAATCAGATCCAGTGTCTCTGTACGTCAGGTTCTGTTCTATCTGAGTCAGTCCAGTTGGCTGTATGAGTCTGTCAGGTTCTGTTTCTTTTCTGGTTCTGTGGTCTGGATGCAGAAGACCATATATTTAAATCATATATTTGATGTTAGACGTTTGAACCCTGGACTAAAACGAAACCAAACGTCTGGTTCTTTCGTTTCTTTTCCATCATTGTTAGTTTTTTTTTTTTAGTTAAATCCACTCTAATGGCTCCATAGTTTCATTGTCTCTGCTTCTAAAATGGAAAAAACACGACGGCAAACCTGATGAAACAAAGAAACAACAGGCTTTCACAGCGGCTGTATTTACACGTGCACCCTGAACGCCACACCCTCTGTGTTTCACTTTCATAGCCTTTCCTTTTCTCTGCATCATCATCATCATCATCATCAGTTTCATCCAGTTTAACCCCTGACCCTGACCTGGTCCTGTTCCTGGCCCAGACCCAGACCCAGGTCCAGGTCCAGGTCCAGGACCAGGACCAGGACCAGGACCAGGACCAGGACCAGGACCAGGACCAGGACCAGGACTCGGGTCTCTTCAGGGTCCTGTTGTTAGAGTCAGAGTCAGGTGTAGAAGTGAACTTTGGTCTGGGCTGAGAGCAGAGCTGTGTGACTTTACTGCCCCCTAGTGAACGGTCTAGACACTGAACAGACTGAAGCTGAAGATCATTGACCTCAGATCATAAAAGTCAGACACAAACAGACAAACGTATGTGGATGACAATCTGTTTGTGTTCAAGTTTGTATTTGTGCAGATAAATCCTCTGGGTGTTAATGTACGAACTAAGCACTGTTTATTATGGGATGGTTTAAGTGGATGGATCAGAATTTAAAAAGCTTAGACAAAAATGAACCACTGTTGAATTCAGACCAACAACAAATTATAAAAAAGAACATGACCTTTAATAACATGAAGGTCAAAGTGTCCATCATATGTTCACCTGGACACAGAGGGTTAACGATCCACAGGAGAAAAAACTGAACTAAGGCTGATTTTACATTTCATAATTTACTTTAGTTTCTTTTTCTTTTTATATTTTTATTTTTCATTGATTATAATTAACCTCATGTTTGACATATTTCCTGTTTGCGGTTTGTTTCCTGTTGCCTCACGGCACCCTCTGCTGTTCTGTCTTTCAGGCGCGGATGGCGTTGGATAAAGGAGCTCAGGCTGTGATCTTTGATGTCAGTGACGACGCTAACGCTGCTGCTGAGGTGAGTGGGCGGGGTCAATGAACAGGAAGTGACTAAACCCAGAGAACGCCGTCGTCTTGTGGACTCACACTGCTCGCCTGCTTCTGTTTTTATTTGTTTCCAAAGCTGCGAGAAACAGAATCCCTTCCCCGTCCGGTTGTTCTGGTGGAGGCTGAAGGCGCCGAGGAGCTGATGGGTTTGGTCAACAAGAACGAGGAGGCCAAAGTTCGCATCGAGATCATGGTGGAGTCTCAGAGATGGGTGAGTTTTAGACTTTAACCCTTTAAGGCAGGGGTCTCAATCATGAGGCCCAGGGGCCAAATGCATCCCACCAAAGGTTCTAATCCGGCCCCTGGGATGAATTTGCAAAGTGCAAAAATTCCACGGTCAAGGCTGTGGAACTCATTTTAGTTCAGGTTCCACAAACTGACCAATGTGATCTACAGTCAAATAATAACAGCAGAATAACCTACAAAATAGAATGACTTAATATTTTCTTCTCAGTTTGATGTGAAAACAACAACATTATATTATGTTTATAAATAATGACACCTTCAAATGTTTGTCTTTGTTTTAGTGCAAAAAATAACATTAAATTATGAAAATACTTAGATTTACAAACTATCCTGAAACAATAATATGTGATAAACCTGAACAAATATGAACAACCTGAAATGTCTAAAGAAAATTAAGCACAATTTTAACAGTTGTCTGCCTGTTACTCAGTATTTAGTGTCTTTGTAGATCCGATCCATAATGCACATGTAGAAATGATAAGTCAAGGCAGAATATTGTTAAAATTGCACTTATTTTTCTTAAGAAATTTCAGTTTTTTCAGTTATTCACATCTTTTTTGTCTGGATAGTTTATAAAGTAACTATTTTCATAATTTAATGGGGTTTTTTGCACTAAAACAAAGACAAAAATTTGGAGTTGCCATTATTTATAGGTTATTATGTTATTATTTTACAGGTCTGGCCCACTGGAGATTAAATCGGGCTGAATGTGGAACCTGAAAGAAAATGAGTTTGAGAGCCCTGCTTTAAGGACTCCCATTTTAGAACAGGCCCAGATCTATAGCCCCGTCCCCTGAAGGGGAGGAAAGGGCTATTGTTTTTGGTTCAGTTTGTTTGTTTGTTTACACTTTGGCAGTAAAACTATTGGTTGAATTCAGACCTAATTGGGTTCATAGATTACCAGTGACCCAGAATAGATGTGATTACATTTTGGGAAAAGTACGTCAAAGTTCAAATTTTTTATGAATGTTTAAAATCTTTTTTCCCGTTTACTTATAATGGGTGAAATGTGTCTATGATGTCATCAGCACATGCATAGACATGATGACATCAGCTGGATTGATGCCAAAATAAACTACAATACGTTCGAGGGGCGGGGTTTGCTGTGCCTGGAACCATTTATTTATGTTGTGTTATGTTATGTTTGCCAATTCTTTTGCACCTTTTTTCAGGAAAACTTTAGTTCCAATATCTGTCCATTTATTATTATTATTATATGTAATAAATGCTTAAAACAGTGTGTTATAGTAAAAAACAAACAACTTTTTATCATATTTATCATGAAAAACAGATGTAAATGTGCATAATGAGACTTTGTGAGATTATGGAAATGAAGTTTTTACTATTTTCCATGCGTTCATACATTTGAGTTTGTCTAGATCATTGTGTCCATTTTCGTCTTCTTATTTTTCGTTCTTTCCACTCGTTTTTATTCTGTGTGTCTCTGTAATAGCGAAAATACGACTATCAACGAACTATACAAACCGCAAAAATACAGATTAAAAACAGTGAAAAAAAGGTGAAAAAAAACAGCAAAACTCAACAAAAACATATCAAAACACACTAGTAGAACACTCCAAAACAGCACAATCACTATTATACACAATTATTTACAAGAATTCTCCACTAAAACACCACTAGAACCTCGCTAAAACTAATAACAACCCTCCATTTTTCTCTCACCGACTGCTCTGTGCTGCTCTAAGCCCCACCCACTTCCACCCCTCCCCTTCAGCCAATGCAGACCTCTACCCTAATGTGTCATAGAGCAATAGAAGGAACCCAGTCTCGGATAAAAGATGACATTTGGATTGTGTCAGTAGTTGAAGTGGTTCAGGGTTATGGTGGATGTGAAATGTAGCACTGGCGACACAACCGTCTAACCAGATACTCCATCAGTCACATGATTCACTAAAGAATGTTTCACTCATTTACAGCAGATTCAATAAAAAGGACTGGTTTAGATTAGATAATAATAATAATAATAATAATAATAATAATAATAATAATAAGAATGCATAATTTTTCCGTGTTTCTTGTCGTCTGTTTTCAGCCTCATTATGATGTTGGAATCCTTCTCACCATCGTCCTCGCCATCCTCACCATCATCCTCATCTTCGCTTTTCGATATAAATGTAAATCCAACAGAACCTGGGTGAGTAATAGAACCAGCAGAACCTGGACCGCTGGTACTGTTCCAGACTATTAATGCTGTTCTGTCCCGGTCCAGGACTCAGTCCATCAGCAGACCATGAGGGCCATCGGTCGACTGGAGACCAAAACCTACATGTCCCAGGGCTGTTCGGGGTCGCAGCGCCACCGCGGGGCCTGGGGGTCGGCCAGCAGCAACTCCAGCCCCGTGTGCGCCATCTGCCTGGAAGAGTTCCAGGATGGACAGGTGGGAGGGGGTGGGGCCTAGACCCACAGCCACCCCATCAGGACGGGTTCTCACATGGTGTCTGGTGTTTTTCCAGGATCTGAGGATCATCTCCTGCGCTCATGAGTTCCATAAGGACTGTGTGGACCCGTGGCTGCTGCAGCACCGGACCTGCCCCCTCTGCATGCACAACATCATGGGTAGGATGGGGACCATCACAGGACCGTCCTGGTCTCTGTGGACCTGATGAGGACCCTGGGGTCAGAGTTCACTAATGCAGGTGGTTCTGTTGAATGACCTTCAGTGTGATGTGTGTGGTCATGTGATCCACAGGAACTGAGCGTCAGACCCAGAGGAGGCTCCAGCAGAGTCCAGACCAGACCCAGGGCTTCCTGCACCCCCAGGCCTACAGTAGCCCCCACAGCCACGCCCTGTCCCAGCATGCCATCCCCTTCTCCATGAGGCCCCATTACCCCCGCGGACCGTCCGGACCCTACCCGTCCTTGGGCCACTACAGCGGCTCTGCCCCCATGGACTCTCAAACTCTGCGGTTCCTCGCTGGTCGGCCCCTGGGCTCCGGCTGCGGGTACCACCTGCCTGCTGAGGGGCCTGGTCGGCCCCACAGAATTGGGGGGAACTGCAGGACGTCCACGCATCACTACGCCCCCCGGCGGTCCTGCCACACCTACCGGACCTCCTGTCCGGCCCAGCGCAGCGTGTCCAGCTCCCGGCTGCACCACGGCGCTGTGGCGCCGTCTCGGGGTGTGCAGGTCCACGGCCGGCAGGATGAGGGCAGCTGCTCCGGCGGCAGCTACCACACGGAGCGCAGCGGGTACCTGGCCGACGGCCCCGCCAGCGACTCCAGCTCTGGACCCTGCCACGGCTCCTCCAGTGACTCGGTTCTGAACTGTACTGACGTGTCGCTGCAGGGCGTCTACGGCAGCTGGTCCACGTTCCGCAGCTCCCTGAGCAGCGACTATGACCCGTTTGGGTACTACGGCCCGGGGCCGGGCCGAGCTCCACGCAGGAACAGCCTGGAGGCCCAGGCCCGGCCCAGGTCTCTGGACTCAGTGATGAACAAAGCGGGCGGCGCCGACGAGCAGCCACAGACAGTGTTCAGCCACATCCACTACCACCGCCACCGCCACCACCACTACGAGGAGGGGGATCCCGGACCCCAGGGCCCCGGACCCGGACCGGACCCCTGGGCCTGGGCAGAGGCTCTGACGAGGAGCAGGGGCTCGTGGCAGCGCCGGCCCCATCCACCTCGCACAGCTCAGATAAAGACTCACCCAAGCACAGCCCCTGCCAGTGCCCGAAACCAGACCCCCCGGACCGGTCCAGTCCGGGAACAGAGGCCCAGGACCATGAGCCCAGTGGTCCCCTGGGCCCCCCAGGCCCCCCAGGCCCCCCGGTGCTGGTGTCGCCCCTCCCCTTACAGCTGCAGCCCTATTACTGCCACCAGGGCCACGGCCATGCAGCGGCGCTGGGCCGGGTGGGGGGCTGCGTCCTGGACGGGCCCTCGGTCCGCTTCCACCAGAGCCTGGACCGGCAGGACGACCGCAGCATCCACATCCACTACGGCCAGGGCCCGGGCCCCGGGTTCTGCTGCCCCCCCCCAGCCCTGCTGCCTGTGCCCCTCATCCTGGACTCGGCGGCCGTGGAGGACTGGCCCTGCTGCGCCGGGGCCCACGTGGTCTGGCAGAAGCGGGTGCAGCAGGCACGTTCGGAGCCTCAGCTGTTGGGGCCCGGGGCCCCCGTGGACCGGCCCCCCTGCAGGTTCCACCACAGCCCTGAACGCACCACAGACATTTGTTTATACTGCCAAACATTTCACCACAATCAGGGTGAGTGTTTCTGTAGCTGATTTAGTTCAGTTCAAGCAGATCCTTACAGAATCTGAAAAGGCTTTGAATTCATTTATTTCAGGTCAAATAAGTTGCAGTGAATATAAACGTTAACTCTGCCAACTCCTTCGTGTTGAATCTTGACAGTGATTGGTTCTTTTCAGTCGCACGATTCAGGCTCTGACTCCTATGTTTCATATCTGATCAGATTTCTAACCCTTCTATAACTGACTGACTAGAGACGTAGTGGAACTACAAACCCATGTACACAGTGTGTGTGTGTGTGTGTTGTCGTCATCTGTAACATGTCTGTGTGTTTCCCCAGGATCAGAGGAGGAGTCGGGTGTATGAGAACTGGTTGCTTCCCCATTTTCACGCTGCTACAGGAGCCAGAACGGACACGCCCCTCGCCACCCAGCCATGGTCGCTGCCTCCTCCACATATTTCCACCTGAATCGTCTCCTCAGTTTGGATTCAAGGCTCACGTGACGACAAACACTTCAGACCAGGGCTGTCAAAGTCATTTTAGTTCAGGTTCCACATCCACCCAATGTGATCTAGAGTGGATCAGAACCAGTCCAATAAGAACACAATAACATAGAAATAATGACAAATACAAAGTGTTAGAGTGAAAACAGTAACATTACATGAAAAAACATCAACAAACTATCCTTCAAAAAATGTGAATAACATGAACAATCATAAGTGTAATTTGGCCAATTTTCTGCCTCAGTTTATCACATGTACATTATGGCCCAATCCCATTTCACACCTTGGCCCCTCCCCCTCAGCCCTACCCCTCTATTTTGCACATTCACATGAAGGGGTAGAGGTGTCCCGAGTCTCAGTGAGTTGGAGGGGAGGGGCTAAGGGGGAGGGCTGTTTGACCCTCCAATCAGAGATTTTCCAGGACCACACTACAAAAACAGGGGTCTGAGAAATTTCCCATAATTCAGTTCCAAACATGGGTCAGATTGAGGTAAACACAACAAAAAAAGACCAGCAGTGACCAAAGAATTACACAAATGGACAGATTTACTGCAGAAACAATTTAGGCCCAATCCCATTCACCCCTTGGCCCCTCGAGGAGTTGGGGGTAAGGGAGAGGGCCATCGGGTGAATTGGGATTGCGCCTAAAATTTACAGATCACAGTGGATCTCCAAATAATCCAAACAATTAGGCTCCATTCACACTGAAGGTAAATGTGTCCATATGTGACCTGGATCTGATCTGTTACAGACAGTCTGAACAGCACTAATTTGACCCACACCACTTTCACATGTGGTCCTAAATCTGACCCCAACCACTTTCACATGTGGTCCTAAATCTGACCCAGACCACTTTCATATGTGGTCCTAAATCTGACCCAAACCACTTTCACATGTGGTACTAAATGTGACCCAGACCACTTTCATATGTAGTCCTAAATCTGATCCATATCTGATATTTTCCAATGTGACTTTAGTTTGAACGCCCAGGTCGCATTTATCCAACCTTTACGTCACTGAAATGCGACAAACGTCACAGTTCTTCGTCAGGACCTCTTTAGTGCATGTGGGTCACTTCAGGGTCACATTCAGTTCAAACTCAAAACTGATAGAAATTGCATTTAATGTGGAATATGAAACAACACACAAAAAAATCAGATTTCACCTAAAAATCCCAAATTGTGCATTAAGACCTGCTGTGTGGGCGGTGCCAAAGTAACAGACAGAATATTGGTAAATTACACAGATTTTTCAACTTAACTTCTCCAACTTATTTTAGGTTGTTCATGTTATTCCTTTTTTGTGAAATGATAGTTTGTTCATGTAAATATTTTCATGTAAGTTTACTTTTAAATACTAAAATGAAGTAAAAAAACTAAAATTTCAAAGAATTGGCGTTTAACTGGACTGTAACTAAAATGATTTTGATATCCTACATATTCATCCCACGGGCTGGATTGGACCCTTCAGAGGCCGGTTTTGGCCCACTGGCCGTATGTTTGACACCCCTGCTTTAGATATCCACTCAATGCCTCCCTGGTCGTGTTTCGTATCTACTTCCATGAGACGATCTGAGCATCTGGGTAGAGCGCTGCAGGGGAAACCAGTCCGCCCACATGTGGGGAAAAGCCTCCATGTTCCAGTTTCATCTTGTAGGTAACGGGAAGAATCTGCATGATGGAGTTCCCAGGCTCCTCAGTAACGCCTGATGAATGATGGTTGCTTCGGGTGTTGAGTCCTGATGAAGTGAGACTCCACCTGTGTATCCTCACTCCTCCATCGGACAGTAGAACCTGGCAGTACCTGATTCATTGGTTCCATGACTGAGCTGGTTTTGTGATTTACTCGTTTTACAAATCAGTTTTCCCCTTTGAAATGAAATGAAATACCATTTATCTGTTCCAACCCCAAAAACCACCTAAAATAACCCACTCAAAAATCCTTTTTTAAGGGTTTTTAAAACAGAAAAAGTGCTGTTAGAAAGACAATAACAATTGATGAAACAAAATGAAAGACAATGCAAAAGAAATAACTTATTTCACTTTAACCCATAAAGGCCCAGAGCTACATTTGTGTCGGTTCCCAAATGCATTTTACTGCTGATTTCTCACCATTTATTATAATATTATCCTCTGTAAGTATTTAAGTCTGTATTTAAGGAATTTGGCTTTGGTTTTTCTTAGCACACATTGTACAAGTTCAGCATAAACACGAACACACTTCAACATAAACCTAATATTAACAAACATTCGATTAGAAATAAGGACAACAATGAGTTGAAGAATAGAATAAAATAAATATAAATGAATGAGTACAAGTGTACACAGGTCTATTTAAATATGTTTCTGTATATATTATCCTTTGTTCAAGACATAAATTCTCCTGAGCTGCTGTTCATGAGGCCGTTTCCTGGTCCAATGGTGCGCTGGTACTGCCAGGTTCTGCTGTAAGCTGATTGGTGTTGGAGGTGCTGGTGTCCCGCCCCCTGGTCTGTCTGTGTTTGTGTCCTACCTCAGCTCCGCCTCTTGACCTGCCTCCACCCGGCTCTTTAAAGGTACTGCTGTAGTGAGTGTTGTTCTTCTCACATCCGTGTAGCTTCATAAACTCATCCAGGTGTTTCCGTGGCGACAGAATGGTAGATCCTCGGCGTCGGTAGAGGCGCCAGAGCCTCGCATGGGCCTGGTTTTCATTATTTCAGTAATGGCAGCTGTTTTCAACATGTGTTTGTCTTTTTTTTAAATCATTTTCTGTTCAGCTTTTTGTTTTTGTCTGTAATTTGTTTCTTTCAAATGAACCGGTTTGACTGAATTATATCGATGTCATTACAAGCTACGGTGTTGTTCCTGTCGGTGGTGACTCCACATCTGTAAACGGTCCTGACTGGTGAGAACCAACATCACATCAGGACCATGAACGCCACATCCTCAGCTGGTCTGTCCTTGAACGAGGACACGTCCTTCCTTTGTCTTCCAGCAACTGAAGCTCAACCACAGGGACATCAAACTCACTCTGGTTCAGGTTTCACATACAACTGAACATGATCTCAAATGGACCAGTACGATAATAACAATAAACTATAAATAATCAA
Organism: Sphaeramia orbicularis; assembly: GCF_902148855.1. NCBI lineage: Eukaryota > Metazoa > Chordata > Actinopteri > Kurtiformes > Apogonidae > Sphaeramia > Sphaeramia orbicularis. The sequence goes on along the minus strand of NC_043970.1, from coordinate 43,409,529 downwards.
ACAAAATGTTCTCTTTTAGAAATGACATAATGAAAATGTGAAATACCTAAACAACCATGTACACCCTGAAATATATTTAAAGAGTAGGACAAGGCTCCTGTAGTCCCGTGGCATATTTAAAGACATTAACTGACATTCGTTTGACCTTTCAAAGTCAGTGAAGGTCAAAGGTCATAGCACCAAATGAAAGCCCATATTTGACTTCCTGTCTATTACCAGTAGTAATTACATCAATATCTGCAACTGTTTTCAACTTATAGCACTTTGAAATGTGTCCCATTATAAACCAATGGAGATTTTAAAAGAATGAAAAAAAAAAATCAATATTTCTCAATTCTTTGAACAAACTTAGTTGAACTTACCTCAGCGATATTCCACAACAAATATCACCTCATTCTGGGCAACGGTTTCAGAGAAGAAGATTCTGGAAAATTGTTTTACGGACGACAAATGATAACTGATCCCAATCGTCCATCAGACCCTCAGGCAACGTACAGATCCCAGTGAATCTACAAATACTCAAAACATTTAATAACAGGCAGAATATTGGAACAATTACACTGATTTATTTGAAGACATTTCCTGTTTCACATTAGGGCTGTGTATTGGCACGAATCTGGTGATACGATACAAATCACAATACTAGGATCACGATACGATATATATCACAATATATCATGATACTGTTAAAAAGGCAATTTTTTGTTTCTTTTTTTAAAATGATTATTTCTTTGGTGAATTGAATTACACCAGAAATATGCACAAATACTAAACACATTTTTATTTGATCACAACAGGATCTAATGCTGTATCACAAAATGTTCCTGTGTTAAAACTTAAATTCTGTTTTACAGACATTACAGTTTAAGATCCTGTTCAAATGTTCATATTCTATTAGTTCAGAACTAACATCAGAACATTATTTTTGTGCAAAACCAACAAAGGAACTAACATTATTTCATAAGAGTTTTAAATAATAATAAATAAAATATAAACAAAAAATAAAAACAAAAAAACAAAAATGAATCTCCACAATATCTGCATTTGAATAAATACCTTAAAATATCAATACAGTAGTTTTTAATATTGATATAGTATTGTGAAATGAAATATCACGATATATTGCACAACCGGTATTTTCTTACACCCCTATTTCTCATACTTGTTCAGGTTGTTCACATTTTATTGTGGAAGGATCTTTGTAAATGTAAATATTTTCATCATGTAATTTACATTTTTTCACATTAAACCAAACACATTATTTATAGTTTATTATGTTATTAGGGTTAAATGTTATTTTACCTGATATCATACTGAGTTCTATGTGTCCCCTGAACCCCCTCCAATGTTAATATTTTCAGTGTAATTTTTGCACTTTTTGTCCGGATCGGACCATTCGGTGGGCCTGTTTTGGCCTGCGGGCCTTATGTTTGACACCCCTGCTCTACAAACATTAATGTACAGTGTAGCCACAGAAAAGAGAAGCAGCTATGGATCGAAAAATGCAAAAACTGGAGTACAGCCTGTCTGGGTCTGAATGAACCCAGATGAAGTTGAAGCTCAGTGCCTTCCCCACAGTTTGAATCTGTTCAAACTACAGCCTGATCAGCAACGGCGATGCAGGCGCAACAAAACACTGGAAAACTGAACCAGTTCATGTAGTTACAGACCTGGTACTGAAAATGTTCCCTCAAACACAGGCCCTGCAGCACTTAGAGCTCTGCCCCCGGAACAGACAGTATTCACAGACGGAGAATACAGTCAAAAATATGTCCAATAATCTATCGGAGCTGGAGTCGGAGCTCCTCCCTCTGCTTTGTTCATCCACCTCCGTCTGAAAAGTGCCATTGAACACGACTCTAAGGCTCTGTTCACACTGAAGGTAAATGTGTCCATATGTGACCTGGATCTGATCTGTTACAGTCTGAACAGCTCTAATCTGACCCAGACCACTTTCATATGTGGTCCTAAATCTGACCCAGACCACTTTCATATGTGGTCCTAAATCTGACCCAGACCACTTTCATATGTGGTCCTAAATCCGACCCAGACCACTTTCATATGTGGTCCTAAATCCGACCCAGACCACTTTTATATGTGGTCCTAAATCCGACCCAGACCACTTTTATATGTGGTCCTAAATCTGATCCAGATCTGATATTTTCCAATGTGACTTCAGTCTGAACGTCCAGGTCGCACTTATCTGACCTTTATGTCACTGAAATGCAACAAATGTCCCAGTTCTTCGTCCTCCATATTTCGTTCTGTAAACACAGTGTGTCTGCGTGGTCTCGTATTCCATCAGGACCTCGTTAGTGCATGTGGGTCACTTCAGGGTCACATTCTGTTCAGACTCAGAACTGATAGAAGTCGCATTTAATGTGGAATATGAACTGACACACAAAAAAATCTGATTTGACCCAAAAATCCAAATTGTACATTCAGACCTGCTGTGAACAGAGCCTTAGTTTGGTTCATCATCAGGTTTCTTTATGTCCCAGGTTAAATAGTTCTGTCTGAGTAGACTGTGCCTTAAAGATAATTTTTAAGTCTAATTAGTCGATGCCATTAGCACTTATTAACCCTCTGGTATCCAACCTTTAATCACCTACAGCCCATAATATGCACAGTGTCCTCGTAATATCAGAATGGGTTTCATACAGTTTGTTTTTAACTTTTTTACATTTTCTTTTGTATTTCATCAGCTTGAGCCATAAACAAAAATACCACATACTCAATAACTGTCATGTTTTTAACTCTTTAAATCTCATGTTTGTAATGAAAACAAAATATTTATGATGCAAAAAAAACTTTTTTTCCCAATATTCTATTTTTCGATTTTTTGTTTTTTGATTTCTTCCTCCTGTCATATGTCAGTGATTAACACCAGCATTGGTTCATATTATTATTATTTTTGGTTCTAGGTCAAATGTTAAATGTGTCAGTGTGTATTTTGTACTCACTGGGTAGAGGGGTGTCATTAGTCTTTTTTCCATTGATCCTCAAACTGTGTGAATTTAACTTGTTCATAAAAATTTGTCTAATTTTAAAAAACGACAGTTTCACCAAAACTCTTTTTTTTCTCTGAATAGTTGTTGTTGTTCGAGGTGTTTTTTCGTAGTTGAATTGGTATATGACCCAAAACTGTAATGGAAAGACCTTTGAGTCCAACTAGAGTCACATGACCAAAACAAACAGATGTTGATCGATGTTAGAACAAGAGAAGAAGAAGAGTTGAACCCAAACGTGTGTGTGTATGTGTGGACACACCAGGAAACCACATCAGTTTAGAATTTAGTAGGAGATAGAGGGGGAACCAGCATTCTAGATTCAAAACAACGCAGATTTCTGTTCCTGTTTATGGAATGACTTCTACAGACATCTACCAGAAGAAAGAAACTTTGGTAATCAGCACATTTGGGATTGAATGGAAAAACCAACATTACACACATGTGTTTGGAACACATTTATATAAATATGGGGACAGTTTAGCTAAGATGGACCATGGAAAAGAGACTAGTGTAGGACTTTAACAGTTTACAATGTGATGATTTTAGTGGATGGATCAGAATTTAAAAATCATGGAAAAATGAACAACTTTTGAATTCTGACCTAAAACAAATTGTGAAAAATAATCTGACCTTTAATAAGAAGAAGTGCAAAGTGTGTCTAATCTGCTCACTGACACCAGAAGGTTAAACGTTAATATTCGCTGTGTACTACTGTTGTATAAAGCTTTTATTCTACTTGGGGTCGAACCTAGTGGAAATAAAAAACTTTCATGATCACAACCTTATGTATTAACCCCGAAGAGAGAGAAGTTGTGCAGAAATGGATGATCTGCAGTTCTTCATCCTTCAAATATTCCTATTATTCTAATATTAATGTGCTCACCAGGATACCAGAGGGTTCAACCCACAGGAGGACCAGCTCCTACCATCATGTGCCTTATTCTGTCAGATTTGAATCAGTGCAAGAACCCAAAATCAGGAACGTCTGGAAAACCGTCTTTGCTCTTACAGTTGAACCAAAGAGGCCAAAGGTCAAACCCTTCCCCGTCACCTTCAGTCCCACAAACATCAACCAGACTCAACACGTTTAAGGTCAAACCCCTGGTTAGTGGACGACGCTGCAGTCATTGGTGTTCGGCTGCAGCCCCTTGTATTCTGACCTTACCGTGAACTTGTCCCCTCGGTCCTTCAGATCAAATATCAGGGTTCCCTCGTCTCTTCTTTTTTGTGCCTGAACCGTCTCCGAGACTGAGATGGAAATGACTGAACTAACAGCAGCACTTTGGCTTCAGCAGAGGTTAAAGAAAAACCCAGAGTATTAATGAAAAACAAGCCCAAAACCACCACATAAAGAGCTTTTACAGCATTTCCTGTTCCACACTGTTGTCTTTGTGTTGTTTTTGTGTTTGTTTGTTCGTGTTTTGCGACAATAATGAGCTGAAACTGCCTTTTTCAAGTCCCTCCAGAACCGTAAGGGATAAGTCAGTATATTTTGGATACTTTGTACAAAAAGAGAACAACAGAAACAGAAAAATGAAATAGTGTTGTATTTTATATATAATAGAACATTTCAATATAGTGACATGTCACTAATATATTTATTTACTAATATATTTATCCATTTTGTCCAGGTCTGAAAGTACTATCTGTATAGACTGTTTCTATGTGGAAACTGATCGGTGCCATCGCAGACGTATCAACCTGTCTTCATTCCAATTATATGCAAATAAATTATTTTGAAATAAGATGTTTGTATCTTGTACAGTTTGTCGCTTGATTTTCTGCAGATTCTCCATGTGATGAATGTGGGTGGGTCTATATTACATTATTATTATGACCCCACCCCTGAAGGGGGGAAAGGGGTGTTGTTTTTGGTTTGTTTGTTTGTTTGTTTACACTTTAGCAGCAAAAGTATTGGTTGAATTCATACCACATTTGTTTTTTTTGATTACCACTGACCCAGAATAGATGTGATAACATTTTAGGAAAAGTAGGTCAAAGTAAAAAAAATTTTTACGAATTTTTTAAAAATCTTCTAATTTACTCATAATGGGCAAAATATGTGTGAGGGATGGGGTTTGTTGCGTCCGGCACCACTTGTTGTTATTATTATAATTATTTTTACTACCTGTTGACCTGTGGGAAAACATGGGTTCTACATGTGGTAGATAATAAACTGACCTCTGACCCAGTCCAATCCTTTCAACAACCCTCCACCCCCAATTATGCTGCGTTCCAGGCAACGCGTAACTCGTGTTTTTCCAACCTTCTACTGGTGAAAATGCACTGAAATATCAGTCAAACCTGGGACTTCCCACCTGTGAACTCCTACCAGATCCATGTTCTCCCAGTTCTGAGTTCTGACGTCATGTACCAATGGTATAATGTAAAGAAGAGAATGACTATGAGCAAAACTATTACGAGAAAGTCTGGAAGATACTATTAAAGAAGAATGGGAGAAGTTGTCACCCGAATATTTGAGGAACACTTGCGCAAGTTTCAGGAAGCGTGTGAAGGCAGTTATTGAGAAAGAAGGAGGACACATAGAATAAAAACATTTTCTATCATGTAAATTTTCTTGTGGCAAATAAATTCTCATGACTTTCAACAAACTAATTGGTCATACACTGTCTTTCAATCCCTGCCTCAAAATATTGTAAATTTTGCTTCCCCACCCTGTATGTTTAGAGCTGCAACCAATTAATCAATTAGGTGCTTGAAGCGAATGCAAAAATTCACGATTCAATTAATCGACTCAAATTGATTGAAGGGAAATATTCTATTGCAGTTTTCCTGAATTGAAGCTTCTTTGTGCGTCACAATAAGCATCCGTGTGAAACAACAGTGGACTCAGTGTTTAACAGCAGAGAAATGAAGGAAACAAAGCTTTGATTCAGGAGAATTGTGGTTGAATTATTTTTTTGGATCACTTTGAGTCGATTAATCAGTTGCAGCTCTATATATATTTATCTGGTTTATTTATGTTTATCTGATTTATATATGTTTCTATCTGGTTGATATATGTCTCTGTCTGGTTTATATATGTTTATCTGATTTATAGACGTTTGTGTCTGGTTTATATATGTTTCTATCTGGTTTATATATGTTCATATATGTTTTTTTGCATTGAACACATTTATGGCTTGAAAATGTAAAAGATCATTTGTCCAGAACTTACATCTGGTTAAATATCACCTTATGAGTGTGAAACCTGTTGATAACAGACGGACACTGTTAAGTTTGTGCTAGTTTTCCCCCAAAAGCAGAATCCAAACTGTGTGAAAATGACTTTAATTTGCTGAAACAGATCTGACTGGAGTCTTCTTCATCAGAGCGGTAGAGAAAACAGAGTTACGACACTTCCATAGACTCCCATTGTAACAAATGACAGATGAAATATGGACCTACTTCCTGGTTCTGGAGGCGGGGCCAATACCTCCCAACATTGAGTATGGTGCTGTCTGAACATATTCATTTGTATTTGTGCTGATCTACCAACTCCAGCTCTAAGTTGATCAGATATGGTCATCTTTCCACTGATCCAGTGCATTTCCTGTATCAGTGACATTTCTGTTTTAAATTCACTTTTCTTTGGTCTGTGTTAGTGTTTAGATCCATTTCTATCTGATCCAACTGTTCCGTTGGATTTTCAGCTGTAGTCCTATAGTTCTATAGTTGGACTGGTCCAGCTGTTCACATGGAACCACTAGAACTAGAATGATGGAGGTTCTAAGGGAAGGTACCGTTAGTTAAATGTGGTTCTGTGGGTTGGATTGGAGTTATTTTGTTGAACCTGCTGGTGTTGGGTTCAGTTTGTCAGCTGAGGTCATGTGATCATTAGTGTCATTTACTGTGGTCCAAATATGGGTCCACTTTGACACTGATTTGATTCTATTTGTCATTTATTATCATCTCCTAATGGTTTCATGTGATGTCTGTCAGTAGTTTGATTTTTCCTGTGTTTGTTAAAACTATGACTAAACTTAAAACCGTTGACAGAACTAAAGTCACTCCTGTCAGTGGTTTCAACCCCACGACTGAAAAACACAACTGACACTAACACACATACAGTAGAAACACAACATTTGTAAACAGACTAGTGTGTGTTTTATTTGTGTATTTTCCTGTATTAACCCACTCACTGCTGTCTGTCCAATAGAAAAACAGGACAACATGACATTTGGTTGGAACTATTGAGGCTTACATAGACCATGTGATCACCATAGTGGTCACATCAAAGTGTGTCGCAACTCTGTCTCTCTATGGCTCTGTTCTTCATGAAAGGCATTGGTCGATGGTGTGTAACTGAGCATGTGCAAAGTGGTAGTGGTGGTGGTGGTGGTGGCAGTGGGGCATCAGTAGAAGGTCTTGGTTTGGCCCTCAGGGGTCAGGGCGGTCAGGTTCCCTCGGGCGTCCTGGTCCTTCTCAATGGCCTCAAAGAGTGACTTGAAGTTTCCTGCACCGAAGCCCTGGACAGAACACAAACACACAGGTGGCTAATTACCCCCGGCGGCGTCTATGGTGGCATTTGTTATGGCTCTGGGGTCTTCGCTCCCCGTGTCCAACGCTTTGATGTTGGATCCCAAACTGCAGATAAATATTCTCGGAGGGTTTCGGGTTCAGACACCCACTTGGCTTTGACAGCAGGGTGCTCGCAAATTAATCATGTAAATATTTTCATAGATAATCAAAAGATCAAGTGTTGGTGGTTACTCTGGGAGATTCTTTGGTGTGGTTCGGATTTAGTTTCTGACTTTCATGCATTGTATCCACATCTGTAGACGTGGTGAAACGCTGGAGAGCGACACGCCGAGCCTGTTCTGACAGGCAGGATGGGTGCCACGGGGTGCAACCCAATCATCCACCCCCCGCAGTAAAGCACCAAGCCTTTGAATGTGGATCTGTGATAGATTTACTGAGCTTTTACAAGCGCTGCTGTTCTACTGTTCACACTGGGTGGGAGGAGAACAGGTGTTCAGGCTCAGAGCTGGAATCATCAAAACCCCGTCCCCCCAAGGTTTCCCCGAACGCCGCAGGTTCTCACCGAGTGGTTGTGGCGTTGAATGACCTCCAGGAACAGGGTGGGCCGGTCCTGGACCGGTTTGGTGAAGATCTGGAGGAGGTAGCCCTTATCGTCGAAATCCACCAAGATCTTCAGTTCCTTCAAGAAAACATAAAACATTAAAAACAAAAACAGACGTGAACAGTTTCCCAGCGGCCTTAGGCTGCGTTCCAGGCAGGTTTTAGAATCCGTAAGTCACAACTTCAAACCGCGACTCACGACTTTGTAGCATTCCAAACAAGTCACGCCAAACTGCCTGAGGGCAAGGAATTGTGGGAGCTAGATGTAAACAAACCAGCATGGTGGACCGTACGGAGCGTATGCTCATTTCTAGTCATTTCTGTCCCAGAGGTGTTTGCTCTTTGCTTATTTGAGGGAAACAGGAGGCAAAACAGCGCATAAGGCAAGAGAAGCAGTTCTACCTTTTATGTTACATTATTTGTATATGTGGATAAGTATTTGATATTAGTTTTTTCTTGCACTCAATGGACTGAGCACTAGCTAACGCTAGAGCAGCTGCTGATTATACAGAACATTTGCAGGTAAATGTCAGAGCAACACCTTGTTTTAACAAACAATCTGCATAAACACTGCATCCATGGGGGGGCGCCATTGCTACGTGACGTCAGAACTCAGAACTGGCAGAACGTGGATCTAGTACAAGTTCACGAGCGGGAAGTCATGGGTTTGACTAGTGTTCCAGTGCATTTTCACTGGTGGAATGTTGGAAAAATACAGATTACAGGTGGACTGAAACGCAGCACCAGTACCACAGCTGTTTGTCCCCCCCCCCAGGTTTAGTTTAGTTTAGTTTAGTTTAGTTTACTTACCCCACGCCCCGAAGGGGATGCAAGGGCTATCGCTTTTGGTTCAGTTTGTTTATTTGTTCATTTGTTAACACTTTAGAAGCAAAACTATTGGTTAAATTCATACCATGGTGGGTTTATAGATTGCCAGTGACCCAGAATAGATTTGATTACATTTTGGGAAAAGTAGGTCAAAAGTAGGAATTTTTTTATGAATTTAAAAAACTTATTGAGTATTTCCTATTTTTGTTTATGGCTCAAGTTGATGAAATACAAAAAAAATGTGAAATTAAAAAAAAAAAAATTGTATGAAAAACATTTAGCCTTTTCTACAGCACTGTGCAGATTACGCACTTTTGGTGTTTAGAGGGACCTGTACGGGTTGGATATCGGAGGGTTAAAAAGAATAGAATACAAATATTTGTAGATTTAAGTGTATGTCCAACTCTGCCATTAGAGAAAAAGACTGACTCAAGAAAACATCAAAAACTTAATTTCTCTCAGATCTGGGACCCCTTCACTGAGAACGAAACAAGAACAGACATGACCCATGGAAGTGCCTGAGGACACGTAAACAGTACCTCTGCACTGTTCAGTCCAACGGAACAGGCTTTTCCCACAGAATGGATTAAAATAAAGGATAATTTATTAACATGAGTCCCAACCAAGGAATGAAACAAACTGGGGCGGGCGGCTTGTTTTGATTTGTTTGTTCAATGCATCGTTAGCCACATAGTATTGTTATCTCCAGCCTCTCGAGGGAGTGCCCCAAGGCTCCATTTTGGGCCCATTTATTTTTATTTTATAAATCATTAGCATTATGGAATGTCATATTTTTGTCCAAATTGTCATACCTGTGTAACTTCAGTCTCCTAACACAGCTGATTCATTCTATGCAAATATCACAATTTAGCCAAAAATATGAATTAGATAATTAGGCCATGAGGGTAATGATTTATAAAATAAAAGGACTGGGCCCAAGATGGAGCCTTGGGGTACTAGAGGGGCCATTACAGGGTTGTAGGGACCTGATTCTCCACTGAATGAACTCTGAGGCCAATACACAACTCCAAGTGACAGAAGTAATGTGGTTACACATGTATCACCATTAGGCCAAAAATATGACTCTGAAGTGAACGATATGCAGTAGTGTTTTCTTTGGTGATGTTGTGAAAACAATGAAAAGAATGTTGGTTAAAAAAAAGCACAAACCCAGTTGATAGGATCATCTGTATTCCCTGTTTCTTCTCACCTGTAGCCGGTTCAGGTCCTCCTTCACCTTGATCTTGGCGGTTTTCAGTTTCTCCCGCAGGGTGTCGTAGTACGTGTCGGGTGCTGAAAGGAACTCCATCCCCCGGGCACGAAGATTCACGATCTGTCAAACACAGAAACAGACAGAAGACTCAACCCCAGGCCTGTCCTCACTCGTCCCGTCTGAACACACCGAGCCCACATCCACAAAAGGAAACTCACACTTTGAATGATGTTGGACGTGTTGAGGGCGATGTGCTGCACGCCGGCACCACCGTTGTAGTCCACGTATTCCTACGGAGAAGACCAGAACATGAGAAAAGACTGGACCTGGACCTGGACCTGGACCTGGACCTGGACCTGGACCTGGACCTGGACCTGGACCTGGACCATGGACCTGGACCTGGACATGGACCTGGACCTGAACCAGGACATGAACCATGGACCTGGATCATGGACCTAGACCAGAACCATGGACCATGGACCTAGACCTCGACCCTGGACCACGGACCCTGTACCTGGACTGGGACCAAGACTGTGACCTGAACCTTGACCTGGACCTGGACCTGAACCAGGACGTGGACCATGGACCTGGACATGGACCTCTACCAGAACCATGGACCATGGACCTAGACCTTGACCCTGGACCATGGATCCTGGACCTAGAGTGTAACCAGGACCAGGACCATGGACGCTGTGGTTCCACTGTGGATGCTCAGACCTGGATCTGGGACTTCTTCTTCCCTGAGGCCGGTTCGTTGATGGGCATCTTGATGGTCTCTTCGTAGTTCGTCACCACAATGGACCTCAGGGCACTGTACTGGGTGTGGATCTGTTTGTCGTCTATTGACCAGAACCGATGGAACAACAAACACTTCTGGTACCTGGAGTCAGAACCAACACAAACAGGAGGTGATGACGGTGGTGAATCTGAGGGACGTCCAGTCCTTCTGTCCTTGTCCATAAGTATCAGACTCAGTTTAGTACAGGTTCCACATTCAGCTCAGTATCATCTCTAACACAATAACAGAAAAACAACCTGGAAATGATGAAAACTATAAACTTTTCTCTTTTAGTGGAAAAAAATATGATAAAATTATGAAAATATTTCTCTATATATTTACATTAAAGACCAGGATCTGTGAGACCCACATCAGCCCCAAAACAAACAATAGAAGTAAAACCTGAATCCACCAGCTGAGTTTCACATGTAGAACCAACCTAAAAGGACTAAATTGAAGGATAGACTAGACTAGACTAGACTAGACTAGACTAGACTAGACTAGACTGGACTAGACTTGACTAGACTAGATTAGACCAGAGTAGACTAGACTAGACTAGATTAGACTAGATTAGATTAAACTAAACTAGACTAGATTAGATTAGACTAGACTAGACTGGACTAGACTAGACTAGACTTGACTAGACTAGATTAGACCAGAGTAGACTAGACTAGACTAGATTAGACTAGACTAGATTAGATTAAACTAAACTAGACTAGATTAGATTAGACTAGACTAGACTAGATTACACTAAACTAGACTAGACTAAACTAGACTAGATTAGACTAGACTACACTAAACTAGATAAGACTAAACTAGACTAGACTTAAACATTTCATGTTCAGCCCATGTCCGCTCCTTCTACATTACGTGAAAGTCTGTGCAGTAGTTTTTGTCCAACCCTGACAGATGTGGGGCGTCATGTGACCTTCTCCTACAGGTTTAGTTCAGTTCAGTTCTATTCAGTTCTATTCTATTCAGCTCTATTCTATTCAGTCCTATTCAGCTCTATTCTATTTTGTTCTATTCAGTTCTGTTTTATTCTATTCAGTTCTATTCATTTCAGTTCTATGTGTGTTGGTCCAGGGTGGGCAGGGCCTCGGTGGCCGTCAGACACTGTGTTTACTCGTCCTTTGGCCTGGGCCGGCGTCGTCGTCTGCGTACGTGAGCTCCAACACGACTCTTACCAGTCTGATATTGGCACCATCCGATCATCTGGCTGGTTTCCCACAATGTGATCGATGAAGTTCAGACCCGTGGCCGGTCTGCAAAGAACACCGAGAACACGGCAGAGTCCAGGTCACAGGTCAGAGAAACAACACATCGATCAGCTTTTTGATTCAGTAACGTCTGTTTGAGTCATTAACGTCTGTCACTTACAGACAAATGTTCATGTTCGGTCTGATGGAAATGAAAGACAAAGGAGTGAGTTTATTTAAAGCATGAGTCTGGGTTTGTATGTGCTTTTCAGAGGACAGTAAAACTATTTACTCTGGAATATTTGAAGGCACTCATGCACAGGGATCAGATTTGTTCATAAAGATTTTTCACTTTTTAATATATTTTTTTCTCTTATAATTTCACTTTATTTTGGATCATTATTATATTTGAAAAAGTATGAGGAACACTTTCTAAGAATACAACACTATTATTATTCCTAGTTGTCAGAATTACCAGCCAACTCAAATGCAGCAGCTGCTGTTTTAAATTCAATATTAGATGAAACATGTCTCACTTTTTACTTTTTTTTGTTTTATTCCATATTATTTCCTCTTTATTTCAGTTCATACATTTCATACCCATTAGAACATCACTACTTCATCCTTGTAGTGATGTCTCTTTTTCCTTCAAATATTCAGACTTTATTGTCATATTTTACTTCATACTCTGTTGTCCATAAAGTTAGAATAAAATAGTTTTCGTCTTATGAAATGATTGGTTCAATGTATTGAAATATAATAATATTCAAAGTATGACTGGACTCCGTTTGTGATTATTAACCTGATCAAAGGAGATTAAATAGGAATAAAAAGAGGAAACTGAATTATTCCAACAGTGGATGAATCAGAACATTTTTGTCATGTTCATTTTTATTCTCATGGCTCCTAAAAACACATTTATTACTGATTCTTTGTATAAAGATATGAAAAAGTATTTGTATGACTATTATTATTTATTACTACTAGTATTTGTCTGTTATTTTACTACTGTTCTTTAGTTAATTTTGTCATTATTATTTTCTTAATTTCTTATTTATCTTCTAATTATTCTCATACCTAATTAATTTAATCTAATCTAATCTAATCCAGTCTAATCTAATCTTGTGGTTGAGGTGTGGTATTTGTGTGTATTTGTGTTTATTTGTGTGTATGTGGACACTCAGTGTCTTCAGCAGGGGGTCTGTGTTTGTGTGTATTTGTGTGTATTTGTACACTCACAGTGTCTTCAACAGGGGGTCTCTGAACAGGGGTTCCTTGTATCCAGGCAGGAACAGACCTTTATAGGGTCCCAGATATTCCACCAGTGTGTGAGTGGTGTCTCCGTACTGTGGACACACACACACATACACACACACACACACACACACACACACACACACACACACACACACACATCCATGTTAAGTGTGTGTTGTTGTGTGTGTGTTGTTTAGTGTAACGTACACCGGTGGTGTCGTACCGTCTGAACCATGGCATACTTGACTCTTCCATGACTGTCCTGCTCCACCCAGGGCTCCTTCAGCACCACTGCCCCACGCTCTGCTGCTGTCTGAGGTCAGTTACACACACACACACACACACACACACACACACACACACACACACACCATCATCATCATCATTCTCCAACACACATTTTGTAGAAAAGTCTTTGGTCATTTTCAAAAAGTTATGTTAAGAACATTTTTATTGTTAATCGGTTGAAAATGGAGAAATATTAAAGTCATAGTTCCATTCTAGGGAAATTAAAAAGCTGTTTTATGTGTAAAAAAAACCAAACCAAAACAACCTACCTGAAATGTTCTATGTTTTCCAAATATCAGGTGTCCTTTTTGTTTTTACCTTAATGATGAAGTCACAGTCCTCCACCTGGAAGGCAATGTCTTTGACTCCATCTCCATGTTTCATCAGATGTTCTCCCATTTCTGAACAAACACACATTTTACAACTGCACTTCATCCTCAGAGTTCTCATTTCCTGCACTGTAAAAAATACTGCACAAAACTAAGAAAATTCAACTCATTATTGGGTTCAAATGTCTTATTTCAGTCCAATTATCTGCAAGTGCAGAAAGAAAATTACACTTATAAAGTTTATTAAAATAAGAAAATATTGTCTAAGATTATAGAATAATAACATACTTATTTTAATCAGAATAAACTTGTTTCATGTCTTCATAGTAAGACTGTTTTTAGTTTAAGGGTCTGATAGATGACTGGGATCAGCTGTACATCTGTTTGTAAACAATTATTCCAGAATCTTCTTCTCTGAAACCGTCAGAATGGCTTGATTTTTGTTGTGGAACATCTTTGGGTTAAGGTCTACTAAGTTTGTTCAAAGAATTGGAAAATGTATGTACATTTTTAAAAATTTTTAAAGAATTTTTTCATTTTATAAATCCCCATTGGTTTATAATGGGACACATTTCAAAGTATTATAAGTTGAAAACAGTTGAAGATATTGATATAATTACTATTGATAATAGATAGGAAGTCACATATGGGCTTTGATTTGGTGCCATGACCTTTGACCTTGACTGACCTTGAAAGGTCAAACAAATGTCAATTAATGTCTTTAAGTATGCTGTTGGACTACAGGAGCCTCTGTGTCCTCCGTAAACAGTTCCTATGTCCTCCATAAACAGTTCCTGTGTCCTCCATAAACAGTTCCTGTGTCCTCCGTAAACAGTCCCTGTGTCCTCTGTAAACAGTTCCTATGTCCTCCGTAAACAGTCCCTGTGTCCTCTGTAAACAGTCCCTGTGTCCTCTGTAAACAGTCCCTGTGTCCTCTGTAAACAGTTCCTATGTCCTCCGTAAACAGTTCCTATGTCCTCCGTAAACAGTCCCTGTGTCCTCTGTAAACAGTCCCTGTGTCCTCTGTAAACAGTCCCTGTGTCCTCTGTAAACAGTTCCTATGTCCTCCGTAAACAGTTCCTATGTCCTCCGTAAACAGTTCCGGTGTCCTCCATAAACAGTCCCTCTGTCCTCCATACTCATCCTCCAACTATGGAGCTGGTTTTATTATAAATATTGTTTAAATTAGTTGTAATATCTCAGTGGGATAACAAATAATCTGAACAAGATTAAGTCTCAATAAATAAATCTAAAAAATTATCTTTAAGGATAAATTTTCCACATTCAAGTCCATTTATCTAAGTCAAGTATTAATTTTTTACAGTGTGATGACAAACTGACCTTCATATCCTGGATTCAGCGCAGATTGAAACTCAAATATGATCTACAACAGGAGAGAAGAGGCCGTTGTAGTTGGAACACAGACTCAAATCCAGCTCATATGATTTTAGTGATGACCTAACGTCCCAAACCTTGTCCTGTTTGATCACATGGGCCACCACCTCCCTGCTGCCGGTCTCCAGACCCTTATAGGCCAAAGGCTCGAAGCCCATTTTATCACAGTAGAACGAAGCCGCCTGCAAAACCACATTTCACATCATCTCTTAGTGAAATGTACTAATTAAAGACTGATTTAACGACATTAAGTCAACTCAAAGACCCAAACCTCTGCTGATCTAAACTGTTTAATCCCTGTTGATCCTCAAATTCTATCAATACAGGGAAATATTTGGTGTAAGCCTAAACTCAACTCAACTCAACTAAATTAAACTAAATTAAAATAAACTAAACTACACTAAACTAAATTAAATTAAATTAAATTAAATTAAATTAAATTAAATTAAATTAAATTAAATTAAATTAAATTAAATTAAATTAAATTAAATTAAATCAAACTAAACTAAACTAAACTAAACTAAACTAAACAAGTGGTTCCAGACACAACAAACCCCGCCCCTCACATGTATTGTATCTTATTTTGTCATGGATCCAGCTGATGTCATCATGTCTGTGTGTGCTGATGTCATATCTATTGCTTCTATATATGTGACAAGTTTGAGGTCAGCTGAAACAAAATTGATGTTTCTAAGTAAATGGGAGAAAAAAAAAGATTTAAAAATTCAAAAGAAATTTGAACTTCGATCTACTTTACCCAAAATGTAATCACATCTTTTCTGGGTCAGTGGTAATTTATTAATCCAATTAGGTCTGAATTCAACCAATAGTTTTACTGCTACACTGTAAACAAACAAACAAACAAACTGAACCAAAAACAATAACCCTTGCCTCCCCT
The DNA here is from genome assembly GCF_902148855.1 of Sphaeramia orbicularis. Classification (NCBI taxonomy): domain Eukaryota; kingdom Metazoa; phylum Chordata; class Actinopteri; order Kurtiformes; family Apogonidae; genus Sphaeramia; species Sphaeramia orbicularis. The sequence goes on along the minus strand of NC_043970.1, from coordinate 43,393,251 downwards.
TCAGGGGGCGGGGTAACTAAACTAAACTAAACTAAACTAAACTAAACTAAACTAAATTTAACTAAATTAAACTAAACTAAACTAAACTAAATTAAACTAAATGAAGCTAAACTAAATTTAACTAAAGTAAACTGAACTAAATTAAACTAAACTAAATTAAACTGAACTAAACTAAATTAAACTAAATTAAACTAAACTAAATTAAAGTAAACCAAACTAAATTAAACTGAACTAAATTAGACTAAACTAAATTAAACTAAACTAAATTAAAGTAAACCAAATTAAACTAAATTAAACTAAACTAAAGTAAACGAAATTAAACTAAACTATATTAAATTAAATTAATCAAAACTAAACTAAACAATTTTCCTCTATTTCATTTCCTATATTTTATGTAGATGTTCATTAAAGCTCAGAGTAAATTCAAACGTTATTTTATCAAAAACAGAGAAAACTGAAGAAAAACTGACTTTTTGAAAATAATCTGTCATTAACTGAACATAATCCCAGTGTGTCCATCCACTGTCATTGATCCAACTCCATCGGTTTGACTGGGGAATCAATGTTGGAGAAGATGATGGTGTTTTCATGGTAACTATGGAGCCTCTGAACAGTTTAGATCAGTAGATGGTTTTGGTTTTTGAAGGTTAACAGAATAAATACAGGGTTCTGGGTGGTATGAAATGATGAACTCTGCTAATTTTTTTTTAAGTATTTTGCTTATTTTCTCTTCACTTTAGAAGGATTTGTACACTTTTATGCCACATTTCTAAGCTCTTTAGTTAATTTTTTCCTCATTTTTCAAGCATTTTGCTCATTTTGTTCTCATTTTACAAGTATTTTACACTGTATTTTACACCAATTATTGACATTGATGGGATTAGTGGATCAACAGGTATTAAACAGTTTAGATCAGTAGATGGTTCTGGTGTTTTTAGCGTTAACAGACTAAATACAAGGTTCTGGATGGTATGAAATGATGATCTCTGCTAATTTTTCAAGTATTTTGCTCATTTCTCTTCACTTCAGAAGGATTTGTTCACTTTTATGCCATATTTTAAAGCCTTTTGGTTAATTTTTCCCTTATTTTTCAAGTATTTTGCTCATTTTTTCCCTCATTTTACAAGTATTTTACACCAATTATCGACATGTATTGATCGGATTAGTGGATCAATGGGTATTAAACAGTTTAGATCAGTAGATCGTTCTGGATGTTTGGGTCTTTATGGGTTAAATTCATAAATGTTGTATAGTTCCCGTATATATTTGGGTTCAGAGTCTGGACACTGACCTGTTTGGCGTTTCCCACCCAGAAGGTCAAATGATGAAACTTGACAAACCTTCCTCTTTCATGCTAAAGAGGAAAAATAAAGGCACAGTATGATCAGGACTGATGTACAAACACAAACAGGTGGAGAGTAACTGACAGGGGGGTGGGGGGGTGATATTGAATCCTTCCTGTTTTACCTTCTCTCCTTTATCTGTGTAGCTCGTCTGAAACAAACAGAACATACAGACATGTTAGTTCAGTCTATCCACAGTTGGAACATGTGTCTGACTCCATTCAGCAGAACTTCATCTGACTCTGGTTCTAGAACCTTCACATGAAACACCAACAGATGGAGTCGCATACATGTGGCACAGGTTACAACAGATGACATTTGACAGATCTATGTGGCAGTGACTCCACCTGGATGTACACTGCAAAAAAAGGAATATCTGATGGAAATAAACTGAATGTGGAATATTTATCTGAAATATCAGTTTTTAGATTTATTTACTTAGTCATGTCACATCTGTCCCCAGACGTTAGTCTGGTCTTGTCTGTTGTGTGTTTTGTCTGTCACTTCCTGTCTTATTTTGTTAAGTTCTCCTTGTTTATCATGTCTGGTGTCTTTGCTTCCTGTCCCTAATCATTTCCACCTGTGTGATTACCTGTCCCCGCCCTGATTCGTTCCACCTGTGTCTCATTGTCTCCCCTCCCTCTTGTGTATTTAAGCCCTGTGTTTCCCCTTGTCCGTTGCCAGTTCGTATTTTCCTTGTGAGATACTTACCAGCGGTTTTTGGATCCTGTCTGCCTGCCTGCCTGCCTGCCTGCCTGCCTGCCTGCCTGCCTGCCTGCCTGCCTGCCTGCCTGCCTGCCTGCCTGCCTGCCTGCCTGCCTGCCTGCCTGCCTGCCTGCCTGCCTGCCTGCCTGTGTTTTGACCCGGATTGCCTTTTTGACTCCTGCCTTTTTGCCTTACCTTTGTCTGTGCTTCTGCCTCCAACGATTCAACATGTGTTCGACCTACTCGCCTGTTTTACTGGTACGTGAGCTTGCCTGTTCCCTATGTCCTGTTGCCTTTCTGTCTGCCTGCCTTTGTATGACCTGGATTTTTTACTGACTTCCCTCTGCTCTCCCCTAGTCGGATTCCCGACGTGTTTTTCCGGTCCGGACTGTGGTGGTCCGTCTCCAGTCCACTTCACGAGCCCCGTGAAGAATCCAGAACTCTGTGTCCTCAAGATTCTGTTTATTATCACTATCAGAGACTTGTCAGTTAACCTCGTGTTTAATATACACTGTAAACTCTTACGTCTGTCTCTGGGTCTTGCGTGTGGGTTCAGGTTTTGTACTGAGACTGTTACAAGTCAGACTTAATCTTGTTCAGATTCAAGCGTCTTTGAGTGTCCAAAAAAGAGCTATGGAAGTGTGATATTTTTTTATTATTATTTGACTTGTTCCAATCATGTTCCTCTTGTTCTACCCCATGTAGATATTGCAACTAATTTAAACAATACTTATAATAAAACCAGCTCCACTGTTGAAGGATGAGTATGGAGGACACAGGAACTGTTTACCCTCAACACATTTGGACTGGATTACAGTTTAACCCCCCCAAAAAAAACATTGGTTTAATATAGTGCTTTTGTAGGTTCTCAAAGATGCTTATAGATAGGCTTCATTACAGACTCATGGTCCTCATTAAAAAGCAAACAGATAAATAAACGCAATTTAAAAAAAACACAAAAAACCTCTATACTTTCAAGAGGCAGTCATACCAGTGTTTCCAGAACAGAGATGTGTAACACGCAGCACTATATGCAAGATTTGTCAGCAATAAAATTACAGTATTTTCTGAGTGATTCAGGTGACACATAAATTTAAACATCAGATTTCTCAACACAGCACGCAATGAATGCTTATAAATTCATATATATGGAATCTTTACATCTTCATTTTTATATATATATATATATATATATATATATATATATATATATATATATATATATATATATATATAATTACCATAGGTAAAAATAAATCTTACTCTGAAGACTTGAAACTATTTTATTCTGCTTAAAATAAGAATTGTATCATTCTATAATCCTTAGATAATATATTTTCTTATTTTAGTGAAATTTGATACGTTTTCTTCCTGCACTGGCAGATAATTTTACTGAAATCTAAAACACTTTTATCCAATAATGAGGTGACTTTTCTTATTTCGTCCAGGCTTTTTTTTTGCAGTTTGCAGAGTCTTACCATGACTGGAGATGGGCAACCCCTCAGCTAGAAGAACATCCAAATCAGTGTCCGGTCCGAGGAGGTTCCGATAAATACTGACCTGATGAGTCCTGAGTGCCACAGGCCTCTGATTGGTCCTCTGGCATCTACACCCACATGTCCGCCTCCTCACTTCCTGCTGCTCTTCAGACCAAACAACCCAACAGGGTCCAGAGTCTGTCTTCACTCCTGGACCCGGGGTCAGACCGTGGAGGCTCCGTCGTCATGGCAACCACACATTAACCTGGGCCTCTGCCTCTGGTCTGGGATGTTCTCCATCATTTATTTATTTTATTTTTACTTACTGGTTTATTTTTTGGACTTTGACCCTTTAACCTGAGCCATGATTCCAGGTAAATGTTAACAGATTCATTCATGTCGGTGTAAACGCACCAGAGTTTGTCTAATGTGTGTTTTTCACCTGCAGTAACTGGACACATGTTGAACTGTCGTCCTGAAAGGAAGCACAAGGTTAGAAGCAAACAAATTTTAAAACATAAATTTAAAAAACCTAAAAACACAGACAAGTTTTACAAAACAAAATTTATAATTAATAACATATCAGACAAAGTGAGTTAAAAATGATTAAAATAAACTTGACACTAAGTTGTATTAAAAAAAAAAAACCCACAGGGACAGGACTAAACAACTTTATTTATAAAACACTTATAAAAAAACACAGTACCCTGGATGGGGGGGGGGCAAGATCACAAATTTTGTAAGAAATGCCTTAATGATGTCAATGTTGTTATGGAAAATGATAAATAAAGTTGTTAAAAAAAAAACCCCAAAAAAAACCCACAGTCGGCCAAAGTGCTGTAGACAGACATAAAAGCAAATAAAACACACGAAAGAATTAATGAAAACAATAACATTAAATATACATTAAAACAATAAAAGCCAACCTCTCATGCCAGTCAGTACTTTATAGATTTTAAAAAAAAAAAATTTTCAAGAACAGACAAGATTGATCACAAAACAGAAAAAGTAAGAAAAATAAATCCATCCACCCCTAAGCAAATAAAACAAACACAACAATAATAAAAGAATCATCTGCTTTAATGGGATACAAAAGAAAAATAAAACAGTACAATAAAAAAAATCTATTTTAAGAGAGGATTTCAGAACAGAAATGATGTGGGTTTGATGTGCATCGAACACTGGACTGATCTGAACAAAATGAGGACGAAAATGGTCAGCGTTAACGTAAACCACAAGTAAAGTTCATCAAACCCTGGAGCTAATTAATATTTAATCCACAAAGAGTTAAAACACACGTGGAGGTGTGTTGAACTGTTAATGTTCACCACTAGAGGGAGCAGTGAAGCCTGATTCAAACTGAAGTCAGGATCCATTTACTGGGATAAAAGATCAGGATCAGCTGACTGAAGGGGGACTGAGCGACTAAAGGATTGATTTAATTTATGGATCATTCAGGTCGAAGTCTAAACAGCTGATCCAGATCACATGTCAGCGCAACAAAAACAACTGACACATATTACAAAAATGAACAACAATAATAATATCAGTGTAAAGTTCATGTATGAGTCTGTTCTGACCTGATGTCTGGTGTTTAACAGCTTCATAATAAGTTTTATTTATAATGCACTTTACATTTGTTTTTATCCAAAAACTTTAAAGTGCTACAAGCAGGGTACAATAAATACAATTAAAAGGAAAGTTAAGAAATAGACAGACATAGTAAGACAGATAAAAACAGTTGAAAAAAAAACAAAAAACATCATGTGAATATAAAGTCTGTCTGAGATCCAAACTGGATCTGTGTGTTGGTGTGAACCATGACCTTCTACTGTTGGTCCATGAAAGAGCGCCTCATCAGAGTAAAAACCATGGCGACAATACCAGCACAGTCAAAAAAAGCAGCATGGGTGTCTGTTGTAACCAAGGTTATTATCGTTAACGAAAACTAACAAAATGACGAAAACTAGAATTGAAAAAACATTTTCGTTAACTGAAATATATAAAAACTATAATTAAAAGAAAAAAACAATAACTAACTGAAACTGTATTGTGTGCTTACAAAACTAACTAAAATGGATAAAAGTTATGGATAAAATTCCCTTCGTTTTTGTCTTTGTCAATGCTGGATTGCTACGAAATTGATTTATTTTGCTCAAGCAGTTTTAGCTAGCAGCACCGTACGACACTTCACAGTCCTTCACTTGTCATCAACTGTGGTTTACAGTCGTCTTCTGGTCCCCACTCTACCTGGAAACATGGAGACTAAAGTTGGGAGAAAGCAGCAGAGTCCTGTCTGGGATTTATTTGAATAAGACGGAGAAGAAGAGAAAAGATATGACAAAACTAAAAGTAAACTAAAACTAAGCCTGTAGAAAAAAAATGAAAACTAATAAAAACTGGCAAACCTGCTCTAAAAATGAATTAAAACTAATTGAATTAGAAAAAAAAAAAAAAAGTCAAAACTAAATAAAACTAAAGTATAATGAAAAATCCAAAACTATTGTAATCTTGGTTGTAACAACATAAATATAACATGTAGATTCTATTATATTAATTCATGTTTAATGGTTAAACATTTTTAAATCATGTACTTTTAACATGACATACAAAATGCTTAAAACTACAAGATTCCTTTATGTCAACACGACCTAATGGGTTTAGGTGGGAACCTCATCTGCAGTACCCCTCCAGAGCAGAGGGTGGCAATCATTTAGTCTAACTCAGATTTAGCCTTAACTTTAATCCTAAACCAAGGATTAAAGCACCAATGTTATCTACATTTGTTGGAGAATAATCAAACCAAATATTTAATTAGGATTCAAACACCAGAATGATCAAGGCCACACTGACTGATGATGTTTCAAAACGGCTGCTTCAGGAACAGGTGTTCTGGCTGATTCCACCTTCAACCACATTAGTGGGAGAGCTTAAACACACCTGTGGAACCTGATGGATCTGGAAAACTTAAAGTAAGGATCCATAAAATTTTTTTTAAAAAAAAGTAAGAAACCGTGACTGAAGGGAAGGTGTGAGAATCTTTAAAGATCTAAGAACAGGAATACAGATTATAATTTAATGATTGAATATACTGTAATGTTGTGCAGATAACATGATTTAGTGTCATTGTGCTGTTTAAAAATATTACTGTATTGATTCTGTCAAAATAAATTATCCATACTCATTAAACAAGTTAAAGGGATCCAAGACAATTAAGTCAAATCCCTCCTCAGTAAATATGTTCAAACAACTTTAATTAAGTTGGACCCATACATTGCACATAAGTAACAGTAACTCCTGTACTTTATGTTCACAACATATACTTACAATTAGTTGGCTCAACAAAATTGTGTCTCACTAAATGAAAGCATTTCAATGAGGTGGAAATCCTTTCCATAATTTTATTACTTTCATCCAACAGATTATTTAGCTCCACCGAACACGGTCTGATTTAAGAAGAGCTGGAGCCCACTAATGACTGACTTTGGACTGACTTTAGAGGACATTCAGATGGTTTTGTATCATATACACATTTATATGTTTGAATTCATGACGGTAAAAGGATGTGTTTGTACACTATTATCAAACACTGTGGTAAATGTATTTATTTATATATTTTTTTCTATTTATTTTCTGATCCCAGAACCTGTCATCAGACTACGGTTCCACTACCTGCAGAGGTTCTCTGTTCAGGTTGATTTTTTGTTGTTTGTTTGTAACAAAAGAATCTAAAGCTTTTAACAAGAAAGATTTTGTGAATGTACTCAAGAATGTAAAGCTTGAAATATTAATAAACACATTTGGTTTTTTTTTTTAAAACTGGATCTTTGTACTAAGTTGGATCAGCTTTACACAGATAGATAGATAACTTTAATGTCTTTTCCAAGTAAAAACAAAGTTTAAAAACCACACTCAGGCATTAAAAATACTTCAAAAACACAGAACAACAGATAAAAACAAGTAAAACACAAACACACACACACACACACACACACACACACACACACACACACACACACACACACACACACACACACACATTCTATTCCTACATGAATCCAGCCTGGATAATGATGAATAATAATGAGTGAAGGGCTCCTTTCCTTTATGACAGTCTGTACAAACCTGAAGCATAACCGTGGTGTGCGATAAGGCTGGAGCTGCAGGTAAAAGGTCAGTGCATTCACTCAAACACTGGGCTTGTGTGACTGTCGGTATCAGAGAGCACATGAGGTCAGCTCCAGGCGGGTACAGACCAGGATCAACAAAAATAGTCCTGGATGGAGCTTCATGCATGTCATACATAGTGTTTATATGCAGGGTTCACTGTCTGTCAGGAGGTTTCATCAGAAGGACGCAGGTGAAGAAATCACCCCCGGGTTCAGTACAGTCCAGAGGCTCAGTCAGGGGCAAAAAACTGGGATAAGATGGTATGTTTCATTAAAAAAATGAAACCACTGTATTACAGACATAAAATACATGTAGACTGAAAGGAAAAAGAGTGAATCTGTCAATTACTGTTAATAAAAGTCACTTTGTTATACAAAAATCATGTTCTATTTCTTATTTTAATGTTTACTTTACACATTTTTCTGTTACCATAAAATCCATACCATTAGGTAAAAGAACAGGAAACATAGAATAAATCAAAACACAAAAATGCAGCTATCATAGTAACAGTAGCTGGTATTTGACAATTCCTAATATTAATAATTAAGCATTTTCTAGAAAAAAAAAAAAAAAAGAAAAAAAAACAAGCATTTTTTTATTAGGACATTTTTATGTTTTATTTTAATTTTATTTTAATTTTGTTTTTTTTATTTTAGTTAAATTTAATTCAATTTTTACTATTATTTGTTTTTTTTTTTGTTTTTTGTATTTTATTTTCATTTTTCTTTTTATTTTAGCTAATTTAAATTTTTACTATTATTAATTTAATGTAATTTAATTCAATTTGATGCATTTATTTTATTTTATTTTATTTTATTTTATTTTATAACCCGTTATTCTAACTCTCCGTTCGTCCTCAAACAGGCACGATCCGCTCCGGTTTGTGTGAACGTCCAGTTTGTGCCGCGCTGTGATTTTCTATTGGTCGCCTTTTCAAGCCTGGAGCCGTATGATTGGCTGAGCTGTGGGTGTGTACGACGAGCTCGTGCGGCTGTTCTCGGCTTTGATTGACCTGGTCGGATCCTTTAAACCTATTGGTTCACAGCTTTCCCTGTCAGCTCTCCTCATTGGCTGCCGCTGTTGTCATCAGGCAGGAATGCGGAAGTTGTGTAGTGTACTGAGTCACCGTTGTGTCAGCTGATTCTTTCTGAGTGAGTAACTCGGTTTATTTTTCTAAAACCTCAAACTTTGCGGCTGTGTTCGGCTGTGTCATGTTGTCTGTTTGCTCGGGGAGCGTCAGGCGGCGGGGTTTGGTTTGTTTGTGCTTTTTCTGCTGAAAATTGAGCGAGATTTATGCGTCATCTGGTAGTAGTGAAGCTATCCGGCAGCTAGCATGATGCTAACGTTTGCAAACACACACACATACACAGACACAGTCATTCAGAGACACTTTCGGTTTGGTTTTAGTCTCCTCTGAACGTCTTCATTCAACCTCCCCTCCGCTTTCACTTTCACCTTGACTGTGTGTCAACTTTTCTACCTGTTGTCCCACCTGTTGTGTAGAGGCAGGTCACACACACACACATACACACACCTGTCACCTGGATGAATTCTGTTAGGGGCAGTTTTCTGTCAGATGGAACCACCTGGAATCCCCCTGTGGACTCTGGAAAAGAGGAAGAGAAACTTAAATGTCATGCTCAGTTAGAAGGGGGTTTCTGCATCTAGGTTTAGGAGTTTTACATATGTACCAGAAAGTTTATTTGTGCTGTAATTTGGAAAAGATGAAGGGGATGATAAATGAACAACATCAGAAATAGGGGTGTAAGAAAATATCAGTTCTTCAATATATCGCCATATTTCATTTCACAATACTGTATCAATATTAAAAAGTACTGTATCGATATTTTTAGGTATTTATACAAATGCATATATTGTGGAGGTTCATTTTTGTTTTTTTGTTTTTCTTTTTTGTTTAAATTTTATTAACACTGTTTCATTAAATAATGGTTATCTGAAGCTTCCTGAAAGCAGTTTTTACTATCTGAGAGAGGCAGATGTTAGTTCCTTTGTTGGGATTGCACAAAAGTAATGTTCTGATGTTAGATATGAACTAATAGAATATGAACATTTGAACAGGATCTTAATCTGTAATGTCTGTAAAACAATCTAAGTTTTAACAGAGGGATATTTTGTGATATAGCATTAGATCCTGTTCTGATCAAATAAAAATGTGTTTAGTATTTGTACATATTTCTGGTGTAATTTAATTCTTCCAGGAAATAATCTTAAAAAGAAAGAAACAAACAAAAAAATTGCTTTTTTAACAGAATCATGATATATTGTGATATATCTTATCGTGATCCTAGTATTGTGATTTGTATCGTATCGCCATATTCTTGCCGATACACAGCCCTAATCAGAAATGTTAATTTTGGATGTAAAATCATGAAGGAATGGTTTATTTTTTAGTTTGTACAGTAATCACCACACACAGTACAACAACCACAACAAACACAAAAATCAAAAAAAGGAATAGGCCAGAAGCTAATTTTGTGCCTCTCCTTCTCACCTGACACACCGCTTACATTAAATTAAATGTGTACATCATTGAGCATTATCATTATAACAAAAGAATCAATAACTAAACAAAACACATCTACCATCTCCACTTAATATTCCTGAATGATCTTATACTTAGGATATTTTTTAAACTTTATCAGAGAAGTGAACGACTTAAATTCATCATCAAGTCCATCCCATAATTTCACACCCACAACCATTTACACATTTTATTGGTATTTTTATATGATATTATTGTTCATATCCTAAAACTCTCCATTCATGTTTCGACCAGAAATAATGAAGGTGTTTTCATACAAAGGAGTAAAATCACAGTTTCATCTGTATGAAATTACTAATAAGGAAATAATTTTATCATCATAACATCCAAATGGTATCCTGTTATCAAACTGGCAGCATTTGGTTTATACTCCAACTATTAAGGTTAATCATTAAGCCTATTCTGGTATTCATTTATTAATTTCTCTATTACAGCATGTTCTCACATTGACACTGACTTTGGAGAGGATAATAAATGAACAGCATCAGAAATGTTAGTTTTAGTTTTGTTTGTCAGAATGAGGATGTGAAGCTGTTGTGTAGTTCAGTATTAGGACAATATGACAGAAAATGGAAATACTCTGGGTACAAGTACCTCAGATGTATTTGTACGTGAGTAGAATTATATTTATATAAATGGAGTTTCGTGGATATAATGGTTTGATCCCAAACACTGTTGGATCTCCTTGGTGTTTTGTCGATAACTTGGACAGATTTGGTTGGATTTCTTCTCCTTGATAACCACCTTGGTGGACCCCTAGTGGAAGAACCCTATGGAGTTCAGCTTCTATCAGTCATCCACATGGGGGCGCTGTAGTTCAACATCAGTTTTTTTGGATGTAAATCATCAATAACAGATCAAATGTGGTTCATATTGATGTTCTTCCAAATGTCCATGTTCAACATGTGGAGTTCATATGGGCTCATTTTCAGTCACTAGGTGGAGTTTAGGTTTAAATGGGTTCATTATTCTGACACTATCGGGTCCATGGAGCTCAGACTGACTTCACATCCACTGTCTAACAGTTCTATTTCTTAGTTCCACAACCTTTAGTTTACATGATGTCATATTTGGACACTAGGGGGGTGTTTTTTCCAAATGGTTGGGGGAGCGTCTGTAGAAAAATCTGGGTTTTTGATTGTCCAACAAATATCTAATGTCTTTTCTGACATTATTCAGGCTATCGGATCTCCTTGGTGTGAATGTGATAACTATCCCCTTTAGCACCAACATCGGTGCCCCCCAGAAGAAGAACCCGATTGATTGGTGTTCCATCACTATTACCACTAGGAGTCCAACGGTACACGTTGTGCCATCGTACCATTCGGTACACCACTCAGGGTTTGGTACGAGCCTGTACCACAGTACAACTTATTTGTTATTTTCAAGTGACATTTCCGGACAACTGGCATTTGTATTAAAGCTTTGTAAGATGACTGACTTATGGAATTCTGTTGGAGCTGGACGCAGAGCCTGGCTAGAACATTTCGTACGGAGCTGGACGGTGGACCCAGGCTCGAGTCAGAGCACAGCCCTTCTACTTCCAACTGCCCTTCAAAATATTAACATTAGGAAAACCTCCTCTGTCGTCGTGACTATCTTCTTCTTCTTCTCATAAAACTTTACTCTTCTTTGTGGTATTTGTCCAGTATGGTAATTAAGAGTGGCACCCTCTGGTGGATTGAGTAAGAAATGCTCATTCCAACATACAGGACACATGGAAGTATGAAGGCAGTGACACATGACAATGAAATGGATGAATATATTTACATATGTACAGGAACATAAATGAGCCTTAAGACTCTCCACCATCTCCAGTTATGTTTCAGTGCACAGCCGGGCTCTGCGTCCGAACCGTACCGAACTGTGAACCGTGACCCAAGAACCGCATTACTCACAGAACCGTGGAGAACCTGGACCGTTGCATCTCTAATTACCACTGGTACAAATGGGGGCGTTTCTGTTGAAAAATCAGTTTTTTGGACATTATTCATAGATATAGTCGGACAATCAAGCTCAAGTTTGGTTCATATCAATTATCTAAAATTCCATTGGTATCTTTTGTACATTGTGTGGTTTATTTGCTTTAGCCTATATATTAGAGGATTGGGGGGTTTGGGGGATATACCATTACTGTCGGCCCTGACAGCATAAGCTTCGTCCATGTCTGTAAACACTCCTCCAGGGTTTTAGTTTGTTCTCTGTGATTATTCCTGTGTAAATCTTGCAGCCTCGTTTAGTTTCTTAATTCTGTAAAGCCCCATGTGTCTTTTTTTTTTTTTTTTTTAATGTTTTTATGTTATATACCTGTTTTGAAGCACATTGAGTCTGCCTTGTGCTTGAAGTAAGCTCTATAAATAAAGTTGAATTGAGTTGAATAAATTCTTTTGGATCCTCTCCTACCTGTTTCTGAAATATCTGTTTTCTAATATTTTAAATGAAATGTACAGAGTTTAGAGGAAACTCTGTGGTGACTTAGAAATAGAAATTCCAGTGAAGATGTTGTGACCTGGTCCTTTTACACTGGTAAAGATCACAACATCCATAATGGATTTGCCTTAATTCACTGCCATTGTTATGTAGTTGAAATAATGATTAAAATACTTCCTTCATCTTTTCACACAGAACGCCCCCCCCCCCGCTGTTACAGGTTTTTGTTCCTGTCAAGGTGTTTAATTATGTTTAAAAGAAATGTGTCAGGTTATTTCCCGGTTTCTTTTCTTTCTCTTTATGATAATATTCTGCTAATGAACTGCTTTCACATTGACTGAGAAGATGTCAGTGGAGTGGCATTTTCTCACCGATTTTGTTTTTTTGTGTTGATAATTGGAGATGTAGCGCAGAGACTTGGACAAAACTCATGTAAATGGTAAAAATAAAAATACCAAATAATTCAGTAATTCTCCACAGGAAACACCGTTGATCTGAGTGGCCACATAAAAAACAACATGATCGATGTTATTCTAGATATACTGCATGTCCGAAGTGGCCACTAGAGGGAGGAGTGAGTCACTCTGTCGGCCAAGGCCAAGTTTAGGATGAGAAACATAAAGAAACAACTGTCAGCATCGATAAAACTAGAGTGGTTGTTTTAACTGGACTCAGCTGTAAATGTACAGGATGGAGTTGGATAATAAATGTCAGTGTTTGTTTTACACACGAGTTTGATTCTGAGGCTTATGAAAGTATAAAGTTATTATGGGATGTTCTTATCGTTGCTGTCTGTTGATCCGTGGTTCAGACTAAACTGTGACAGTTCTGACCTTGTTTGTTGGATCCAAACAGATCATTAGTTTAGTTATTGATGACACGAACCAACAGAAAACAAAGATGATTAGTGGTTTTAATGTGGCTGTTTTAGTCTAAAAACAGAGCTAAGCTAACAGAGCTATAATGTAAATGTCAACATTATAAGAGTTATTTTGAATGACTGTCAACATGAACAAACTACTTATTTAGAAAATGAATGAAAGATGTACAAAATAGTCAATAACACCAACAAAAACACACAAAATAATAAATAAGATAAAACAAAAAATGCACAAAATATTCATGCTGTTTAACCAATCCAAAACAATCCTATCAATACATGTCAATAATTGGTGTAAAATACAGTTTTTCATCTTTTCATGGTCATCAGATATGACCATATTTGGACGTTCAGAGGCTCCGTACTTACTGTGGAAACACCGTCATCTTCTCCAACATTGATTGACCAGTAAAACCCATGGAGTTGGATCAGTGGCAGTGGGTGGACACACTGGGATTATGTTCAATTAATGACAGATTGGACTGAAAAAGACACTTTTTCCAAAGTTTTCTGTTTTTAATATAATAACTTTTAAATTTACTCTGAGCTTTAATGAACATCTACATGATCAGTGAATTAAATATAGAAAAATACAGGATTTACACTGAAAAAACTCAAAATAAAGAGGATAATATTACAATAAATGTTGATAAATCACTTAAGAAAAGGTAAATATAGAGAAAAATTCATTTGGGAGCTGCTATAATCGTTCCACTCGGTCTTTATTGGTTTAAGATGCTTCCTTTACATTCAAAATTTTGATCACATTTTTAAATTCAACACCTGACACTATTATTTTTGACTCAGCATGTGACTCATTTTGCTGTCAGTGTAATATTTTCCTTTTTTCAGTGTAATTCTGCCTGGTTTTCTTCATGTGCTGATGGTTGTGGCTCCTGTTTCTAGACTGAGTCATGTTTTAATGTGGGTTAACTGTCGAGAGTTGGTGCCATGTCGTATGGCTTCCTTCACTTCGGCTGCCTGGTACTAAGAGAGTGGGAGGGAGGAGGGAGGGAGGAGGAGGAGGGGGGAGGTCTGTCATGCACTGGATTACAACCAGTTTGTGGAGTGGAGACGGACACGACAGTCAGCTTTAATTCAACACAAAGTTCACCTCAAACTTTCACTGCAACTTCCACCTCGTCTGCACAGGTAGGATCTGAGGCCGTGGATCCGAAGTTTGAGCAGCGATAGCACTCTGTTTTTATTGTATTTTTAATTCTTTTTTTCTTTTGGTGGAGCTGTGTGCAAAAGGGGGTGTGTCAGTAGAAAAAAAAAAAACAAGTGGGTGGAAGTGAGACGACAGTGTTCAGGTTGTAGCTCTGAGTCAGTGTTCGGTTGTTCAGTCCGTGTCAAAATACCAGGAAGTGAACATTCTGTCCACATGTCCACAGTATCTTTAATGTAAACGTCCACTTTACAGAAGTGAGAGGCAGAGAGAGACTATCTATCTATCTCTGAAAAAGAAACTAAAACAACTCAAACTTGATATGGAAAATGGTCAAACAATGGCCATAAGGTTCCATCTTTAATGCACATTTGTATGTTTGATGTTTACATGTTAATATTTGAATGTTTCTGCCAACAGAAAGTACATTGTGCCTATTATATATATATATATATATATATATATATATATATATATATATATATATATATATATATTTTTTTTTTTTTTTTTTTTTTTGTCAAAATACAATGTGGTTAAATTATTTCAGTGTGTGTATAAGTGTGATAACCGTGGTAATTTTAGTCACAATAACGTGATATGACATTTTCATATGGTTACATCCTTACTTTAAACTCGTGTGTTGAGTGCAGACCTGTGTGTGTGTTCATTCAGTTCGTCCTCATAGTTCCGTGCAGCTGCAGTGGGTTGTGTTTTATTTCCACGCTCTGCTCCGTGACGTGTGGTTGTAAACGCAGGACGTCCACCTACGCACGCTTCCCTGACGCTTTGGGTGTGGACATGACTTGTGGAGTTTGTCCTCATTTGCCGTCTCCTGCTTGGAGTCGTTACGTAATCCACCGCTGATAATCTGAGAAGGAATGTGGGGTTGGAGTGTGTGTGGACAGGTCAGCTGTTCTGCTGATCTGGGGTCAGATCTGCATGTGTGGATGCCGCTCTGACCTGGTCATGAGGACGCCGCATCCCACACGCCCACTAAACCTCTGTATGATTTACACCACGGGTCGACGGTGGAATCAAAGTCCAGAAAAGAAATTAATAAAGCAGAGGTTTAATCTAATCTGAGGTCGGAAGTTCTGCTCATGTCAATAATTAATGATATTTGTAACAGTTTAAAGGCTGGTTTATGGAAGAAAAAAAAACAGAACAAATGACATGAAAGCAACAGTTTTTTAAGGCAGTTTTTATCTGGTCTTTACTGTCCAACAGCAGAATATTTAACCCTTTAAGCGCCAAAATTGTAATATTGAGACAAGCAACGTAACTGACTGAAACAGACCATAATAGTTCCAGATCAGTGTGTTCAGCAGAAATGAAGAAACAGGGCGTGTAAATAAAACCAGGGTGTGTAATATTCCAGCGGGTGTAAAACCAGGCACGTGGTGGAATGTACAGTCAGATCCTGTTCATTTGAACAGTTTAGAACATTTATTCAACCATGTACAAATGTGCACAGTTTAGAAATAAATAATAAAATAATAGAGAAACTAATAACATTCTACTCTCTTTTCAGTGACCAGAATTCCAGATTCAGTGTAAATTGATCTCAGATGCAGATGACTAGGTATAACAGTTATAGTAGTCAGATTACACACAGTATAGTAGTTAGATTACACACAGTATGGACGTCTGTGATTGGTCCATGTGATTCACTTTTCCACCAATAGAAATGCAGTCATGTTTTCTTCCAGTTTACAGTTAAATTCCCTTTGAAGCCTGTTTTTTACATCTGTACCTGCAGCGAACAAACACCAAACAGAATGACACTATGGCCCAAACATTCAGTTTGGACAGTTTGAACTGTGCTATAACATGTGCTTTAACAGTAAAAAGTAAAAGTAAAAAGTCAATAAAAAGTTAAGGGTTAAGAAGAAGTGGACAAAGACTGTTTTAAAAACATGGTGTTGGACATGTGTCCCTTCAGTCCATTTCAGGACATGTTTCTTTTCAAATTGTAGAAGTAACTCCAGGTTAAAATTGTGATCCTCAGATGGTTTAGTCAGTAAAGTGGATTTAGTTTTAGTTTGGATAGATAAGGACAGATTTGGACCAGACTTGAACCGATTACAGTGTTCTGGGCTGTTTCTGATTTGCTGTGTGCTTGGACGGCCGATACCAGTTTTGGACAATTATGATCTCATGTTTTCCAAACACAAGACATTAAAATGTAACTTTCCCATTAGAACATTTATTTTAAAAATAAATGTGTGTAAAAAAAGCAGTACGTATGACATGGAATGTACCCCCCGTGTACACCCCCCCACCCCCCCACATATGACTATGTGGAACCAGCCCTGGGTCTGGTTATGCGGCACAGCAGGAATTTCACCTGTGCTCAAAATCGGTCCATTTCAGACTGACTGGCTAGTCTTGGGTCGTGGCTGATTACGTGTAAATCAGCCAATTTCCAAGCATGGCCGATTAATCAGTGCAAGTCTAATTTGGATAAAAAGATAGTAAAACTCAATGTGTTTTACTTTCTACTAATGTTAAAGGTCATTTATTTTAAGGCTAAGATGCATAAAAAACAAAAACACAAAGAAAACTTCCATGTAAATATGTTCAAAGTTCAATTTTACAGTTTTTTTTTTTTTCTTAACTAATTTAGCCCAAGGATCGCTTGTTTTCTGCCTTATTTCTTCCCATTTTCTGACAGTTTTCAGCCTGTTTTCTGCTGGTTTTCAGCCTGTTTTCAGCCTGTTTTTGTTCTGTTTTCAGTAAATTTTTTGGCCTGTTTTTAGCTGGTTTTCAGCGTGTCTTCAGTTTATTTTCTTCCTGTTTTCTGACAGTTTTGAGCCTGTTGTTGACAGTTGTGTGTTTTTGTGTTGTGCTTTTGCAGGAGCCACTGCTGACGAGCCCGGAATTGGGAGGAGAGGGAGGAATCTGACGAGGAGATCCTGCATCAGGACCGGATCAGGACCGGATCGAGCCCGGACAGCACTGGTGACAGCATGGTGAGTCAATCACACCTGTCCGGATTTAACTCTGGGTTTAACTCTGGGCCTGTGTCAGTGTTTCTTGGGTTGAAACAGACAGTTTTTTCTCACACAGGAAGTGACATCACATCCATGTGAACACATAGAACAGGCATTCCAACACTTGAACAGCCTCATCAACTGTTCAGACATCATATTTCTGATGCATTCGACCACACACAAGTTAAGGATCAACACTGTGATGTTTACTCTTCTACGTAACTGCGTTAACTCTAGTGAAGGAGTGAAATAATGTGGGAGGACTGATGAGAGTCTGCAGATGTAGGCTTTGGTGTGTGTGTGTAGTTCACAGAATGTGGGATTTTACAGTTTGTTGGTGAAGTTTGTCTGCAGTGGGAAGGACATAAGTCAAAGGGGTTATTCTGGGATGTTTCGCTTCGGTGTCTTCAACATCAACTTTGGACAAACTGGAAAACAAAAGAATAAAACTGAAACAAATGAGAGGAATTAAGTTAACAGCAGATGATGATGATGATGATGATGACAGGACGAATCATTGAGAAATCAAATCAAAGTGGAACCAAACTGAACCGGATCTGGACACGTTTCAGAGTTTCTGACGTGAAAACATTGACTGTGAACATGTTCTCCCGTTGACAAACACAACACAGTACGTTCTGTCTCTACTGGTTTTCCAAAAGCAATATTCCCACTCGTGTTTGGATGTAGCCATGCATACTGACCATGACATTTATCACACACAGTATGGGCACGTGTCTGTCCTGTGTTTAGTGTCTTCACACTGGTTGGACACATGTCTGTCCTGTGTTTAGTGTCTTCACACTGGTTGGACTGTGTAAATGTCACCTCGTCTTTCATTTCCTCATTCACCATCTGTTCGATGTAGATGAGTCTTTCTGTTCAACCTCCACCTCCAGGGTTGGGTTGAATCCATAGATGAGACTTAGGGGTGGGTGATTTTAAAAAACAAACAAAAAAAACAGAATCTTGATTTTTATCACGATTCTTTCAATTGATCTTTGAGACTAATTTGCATATCTGTAGCAGGTTATAGTCAGTGCTTCCATTCCCTCTTTCCACCGTTTGCTCCTCTTCTCATACAGAATGTCTTTACTAAATACTTTTTTTTTACAAAATACTTTTTTTTTACTAAATACTTTTTTTTTTTTACTAAATGCTTGTTGTGCAGTTGTTTTTAGGAAGCACTCGTCCGTTTGTCTGTCAGCCATGACTCCACTACACAACATAAAATCCACCTGACGCGGACGTGAACCACTCTGATGCATCTGTGGGTCTCATACAACTCCACCCACAGCCGTTGAATCCTCTATGGCTCCACCTACATCAGATTTAGACCGTTCCACCGTCTCTGCTTTGGCGGATCGTCCATATGTTCTAATCCTTCACCATCTAATATCATCATCCACAGCCCTAAACAGACTGAACTGAAAGTGTCACCAGCGGTCTTTAAAAACACACCTGACATGCCCTGAATGTACCGTCTGAAACCGGAATAATAACATTAAATAACAGTAGATAAGAGTATATAAGAGTATATAACAGTGTATATCAGTATATAACAGTGTATATCAGTATATAACAGTATATATCAGTATATATCAGTACATCTCAGTATGTATCAGCATATAACAGTATATATCAGTATATAACAGTATATATCAGTACATCTCAGTATGTATCGGTTTTATATCAGTATGTATCAGTATATATCAGTAAATATTAGTATATAACAGTATATATCAGTATATAACAGTATATATCAGTACATCTCAGTATGTATTGGTTTTATATCAGTATGTATCAGTATATATCAGTAAATATTAGTATATAACAGTATATATCAGTATATAACAGTATATATCAGTATATATCTGTATATATACTGATAGAAGTGATAGGTTTAGAAAACTACACCTTTATGTGTAAATAGAACCTTCCCAGGTGTTCTCAGGTGGACTCCAGGTCCAGTTGGATCTAAATCTGTCTCTCTTTGGTTCCAGTTTGTCTGATGAACACCAAGTAGCTTCCTTTTTTTGGATAAAACTGTGTTCTCCTTTGATTTCTAAACATTTTGCTGTTATGAAACATAATCTTAGATGTTTATACATAATACAATGAACATCAGTGTGATAAAAGTGAAACTAAATAGTCTTGAGTCTGTGTGTTCCTGTATATGTGGATTTGACCCCAGTGATGAAGTGAAAATGACCCTTAACAGTGTTTTTAGTGTTAGTTTGGTTCCTTCATGTGCTGAACCTCCGTCTTCATACCTCTAACCTTTACTGCAGTTGAATAAACTGTTTTTGGACTATAGTAAAGCTGATCTTTACCCGTCGGGTTCGAGCTGTGACATGTACGGAGGTCTGAGCTGCAAATTCTGTGGAACCATGGAAACAGGCGGCAGTTTGTCTGATCATGTACCAGTCCAAGTCCTGAGGCTTTTAATTCCGCTGAAGAAGAAGAAGAGTCTGACTGTTGTGTTCTGAACTGTGTAAAGTATGTATGGGTTTTATACAGCGGTGACCTCTGGATGTTCAATATAGGAGTAGAACCTTCTGGTTCAACCTGCGCATCTGTGAGAAAGTACAGTAGCTTTAACTGACTATAGTAGTTGTAGTATTAGTGTGTAGTAGTAGTATATAATAATAGTAGTAGTAGTAGTATAATTCCACCTTTTCTGGTTCTGGTTCTGGTTCTGGCTCTGGCTCCTCTTTTCCAGATTAAAACTCTTTCCTGCTTTAATAAACATGTCAGTATTTATTTTCTGGTTCAGGTTCTGGTTGTGGTTCTGGCTCCTCTTTTCCAGATTAAAACCCTTTCCTGCTTTAATAAACGTGTCAGTATTTATTTTCTGGTTCAGGTTCTGGTTGTGGTTCTGGCTCCTCTTTTCCAGATTAAAACCCTTTCCTGGTTTAATAAACGTGTCAGTATTTATTTTCTGGTTCTGGTTCTGGTTCTGGGTCCTCTTTTCCAGATTAAAACCCTTTCCTGCTTTAATAAACATGTCAGTATTTATTTTCTGGTTCAGGTTGTGGTTGTGGTTCTGGTTTAGGTTGTGGTTGTGGTTCTGGCTCCTCTTTTCCAGATTAAAACCCTTTCTTGGTTTAATAAACATGTCAGTATTTATTTTCTGGTTCAGGTTCTGGTTTTGGTTCTGGCTCCTCTTTTCCAGATTAAAACCCTTCCCTGCTTTAATAAACATGTCAGTATTTATTTTGTGGTTCATGTTCTGGTTGTGGTTCTGGGTCCTCTTTTCCAGATTAAAACCCTTCCCTGCTTTAATAAACATGACAGTATTTGCTCTTTAACAGTGAATCGTCTGTAAACTCAGCACAGACCAGATGAGTGTTGGATGTCAGGTCTTTTCTGGGACAGAAATAGGAAGTGTAACAGGAGGACGTGTGTCCTGCGTTCTGGTCAACTGGGTCCACAGAATGTCCCCGTGGCCCAACGCCCAGCCCCCAGCCCCTCTATGGGACACCCACCCACCCACCCACTGGATGATTAATTGGTGTCAGAGCTGATGGGTGAATAATGTGTCCTCTGAGGTGGACCGGGACCGAGGGGAAGACCAGGACCAGGACTGAGGGGTGGACCAGGACCGAGGGGGGACCAGGACCAGGACCAGGGCCCAGTGGCTCAGGGCCTCCTTCTTTTTTTCACCTTCTTTCTGGTATTTTTTTGTTTGTTTTCACTGTCTTTTTCTGCTTCTTTTTCGTCGTCTTTTTCGTCGTCTTTTTTGTCTTTTTTTGTCATCTTTTTTGTTTTTTCTGTCTTCTTCATCATTGTCTTCTTTTTACGGTGGATGGTATTGATCTTTATCCCCTTTATCATCTTTAAGTTTTCCTCCGTCACTTACTTTGTTTTGCTGTAGACTGGAGTACATCTAGAACTATAAGGGTTAGAGAAACTAAACCAGATCAAAGCCACATTTCCATAAAATGCAGAACCTTCTGGTCGTGTGATCAGAGGGTGGCGCTGTAGGCTGTGATGACATGACTTTAATCTGAGTCTGTTCCTGTTTTCAACTTAAATGTTTTTAATGGATGAGTATGGATTCAGTCTGTTTCAACCTTTTGGATCAGATGTGTTTAATGAGAATATTTCTGTCAAACAGCTGATCAGTCACATGACTTGAATGTTTACAGCGTCAGAATTTATTCAAAACATGGATGTGCATTTACTGTTGCACATGGGTGGAGGTGGTGGGGTGATCTGTCTAATCTACAGCTTCACCACTAGATGTCACCAATATCACACACTGAGGTGTTTCTGTTATGGTTGAGTTTAGAAAATATCATCATTTAGGTTAATTTATTTACTTTATTTTATGGGATTTTGTACAAAATGCACAAAACTTCAACCCATTTTTTTTAAATATAAATACGGGACATCAGAGCTACAGACAAGACGATCTCAAAGAAGAATAGATACGAAGTGATGTTCGATGCACCTCAGGCCCATCTTTAATTTTCTATTTTACCATACTTTCATACTTATTCATCAGTTAATTCAAGCAGCAGGTGAATGTTTAGACAGTGTGTGAGAAATCCAACAGTGAAAGAGTCTGTAATGAAGAACTGAAACTTACCCAGGACACAAAGTTTATACAAACTAAACTGAAATGATCAGTTATGCATGTTTCAGTCCAAACACTTGGACAGGTCTGTGTGATAGGATATGATGTACGACTGTAGAATAAAACACCACCGGTTTAAAGACACTCAAATTAACTCCACCTGGAACTTTTCCAGTGTAAGTATATAAATATGTAGATTACATATACACTTTCATATACATATACACATATATATACATGAATATATGCATACATTTACACACATACATATACACATGCATATATACATATACACTTGCATATATACATATACACATGCATATGCACAATGTTATGCAATGTCATGCATGTACACATATACACATACATTTACATATACATACACAAATACATATACACATAAACATACATATACATCTGCATGAATATGTTTGCATGTAAACATACATATAAACATGTACACTTGCATGTATATATTTGCATATACATATACTCATATATATACACACACACACACACACACATACACATGCATTTGCACAATGTTTGCACATTCTGCTCTGGTTTCTTACACTATGTACATATGAGAGTCAGATTTTTAGTATGTAGTCATTTTAATATTTATATTACATCTATTTTTGTAGGTTTGGCTAATTTTTAAGCACGACTGTGGACAGGTTTTTGGACATCAGTGTTCATACCATGAACATGAGACAAAGAATAATCTTGAACCTTTCACATTATTAAGAACATTGAACTGTATATAATAAAACACTGACAGGAACTGTTTGAGTTTATACTTGAGGCACATTTTGCTGATTATATTTGCAGAATGCAGAACTTTTAGTGGCATATTTTCATAGTGTGTTTTTATTCAGCCCAATCAGAGCGTCTGAAGGACTATAGTAAGTTATAAACTGGATTCATCTGGATAAAACCGAGGATGTTTTAGTTACATGTTCGTCAGATATAATTCAGTCCATGGCTGCTGGTGTATCTTCTCTGTTCTCAGCTGCTGCTGTTGTTATTTTCTCAGGTGGGTTGTTCTATGTTTGTTCCAGCAGTTTGTTCCACAGGTAACCGGATCCGTCTAATCTGTCCTCGTGAGCCAGTGTTTAATTGCTTCCCAGCCTCCAGCTTTTCCACTAAACAAAACAGGAAGTATCGGGTTCGCAGTGTCGCCCACTCACGCTGCCGTACAGTTGGTCTGATAATGCCAGCATGGAAACCAGAACAATGGGGTTGCTTTACCTTGTCCTCCGTACCCATAATGCATTGTAAGGTTAGCTGTTGCACGGTACGTGGCCTTGGTGGGAATGGCGGTCATTTCTGAGTCTATGCTGGTGCTGTGTATGATGTCACCTGGTTACATAAAGGATTAAACCACCTGGACATGTCTGTGGTTTTGGAGGAGTTCACTGTCTCTGCATTAGACGCTGTCAGAGACGACTGCACTTGAACGCCTCAGGGCTTGGTCGGGGTTATTAATGGGTGGAACTCGGCACTAGGTGACCCTTCTCTGGTTCTGAGGTCTGGTGCACTGAGTTTTTGATAGTTTTGTTAGTGTTCAGAGACTGATGTCATAAAATTGCTATATGTAAAAAGGCTATATGTACGCATTTTTGACCTTTTGCATGTTTTTCAATGCCATTTGATCGTGTGTCAATTTACGCCAAGATCTCCAGTTCACATAACTATAACCATAACCATAACCCTCAGTGTGTGGTGTTTGACGCATCAATCCAGGTTGGACAGGGGGTTAATAACAGTGTGAACATACACATGGAAAGCTTATAATGCGTACTGAAAACACGCCAATTACAAGTGGCGTGTATATTTATATTTACTTGAGTCATGATATCATGTTGGAGTTCAAGTAACAGGATACTCATGTTTTAAAGGCTGATAACCTTTAGATGCATCCGTTTTTATGCAAATTCTGTACGAGTTTTGAAAACATCAAAGGAAAAGTGGCTCAGTGGCACATCAAAAACTGTTGTATGGCAGGTGTTGGTAAACTCTGCCTACTTTTTTTTGGAGGTTTGGTCTGTGCTGGTTAACTGGTTTATATAAGGTCCAGGTAGTGCTGGTTAACTGGTTTATATATGGTCCAGGTGGTGCTGGTTAACTGGTTTATATATGGTCCAAGTGGTGCAGGTTAACTGGTTTATATAGGGTCCAGGTGGTGCTGGTTAACTGGTTTATATATGGTCCAAGTGGTGCAGGTTAACTGGTTTATATATGGTCCAGGTGGTGCTGGTTAACTGGTTTATATAGGGTCCAGGTGGTGCTGATTAACTGGTTTATATATGGTCCAGGTGGTGCTGGTTAACTGGTTTATATATGGTCCAGGTAGTGCTGATTAACTGGTTTATATATGGTCCAGGTGGTGCTGGTTAACTGGTTTATATATGGTCCAGGTGGTGCTGGTTAACTGGTTTATATATGGTCCAGGTGGTGCAGGTTAACTGGTTTATATATGGTCCAGGTGGTGCTGATTAACTGGTTTATATATGGTCCAGGTAGTGCTGATTAACTGGTTTATATATGGTCCAGGTGGTGCTGGTTAACTGGTTTATATATGGTCCAGGTGGTGCTGGTAAACTGGTTTATATATGGTCCAGGTGGTGCTGGTAAACTGGTTTATATAGGGTCCAGGTGGTGCTGGTTAACTGGTTTATATGTAGTCCAGGTGGTGCAGGTTAACTGGTTTAGATAAGGTCCAGGTAGTGCTGTTTAACTGGTTTATATATGGTCCAGGTGGTGCTGGTTAACTGGTTTATATAGGGTCCAGGTGGTGCTGGTTAACTGTTTTATATAGGGTCCAGGTGGTGCTGGTTAACTGGTTTATATATGGTCCAGGTGGTGCTGGTTAACTGGTTTATATAGGGTCCAGGTGATGCTGGTTAACTGGTTTATATATGGTCCAGGTCTTGCTGCTTAACTGGTTTATATATGGTCCAGGTGGTGCAGGTTAACTGGTTTATATATGGTCCAGGTGGTGCAGGTTAACTGGTTTATATATGGTCCAGGTGGTGCTGATTAACTGGTTTATATATGGTCCAGGTAGTGCTGATTAACTGGTTTATATATGGTCCAGGTCTTGCTGGTTAACTGGTTTATATATGGTCCAGGTGGTGCAGGTTAACTGGTTTATATATGGTCCAGGTGGTGCTGATTAACTGGTTTATATAGGATCCAGGTGGTGCAGGTTAACTGGTTTATATATGGTCCAGGTGGTGCTGGTTAACTGGTTTATATATGGTCCAGGTGGTGCAGGTTAACAGGTTTATATATGGTCCAGGTGGTGCTGGTTAACAGGTTTATATATGGTCCAGGTGGTGCTGGTTAACTGGTTTATATATGGTCCAGGTGGTGCAGGTTAACTGGTTTATATGTGGTCCAGGTGGCGCTGCAGAACCAGAACCCATCAGGACTGACCCAGTTTCTAGTCTGAACCTTCATGTTGGTGCATTGAACTGGTTCCAGTAAACCTGTCTGGGTCCGTCCTACACTGTCCTCCTACTGTCTCCTCTCTCCTGTCTCCTGTCTCCTCTCTGCTGTCTCCTGTCTCCTTCTTGTCCTTCCTCTGCCTCTGAGCGTCTACTTGAGGTTCAGACTCTGCTTCACTGACTCGCTGCCCTCCTTTCCTAAAATAAACCCACACACAGGACGCCAAATGTGGCGCTGGCGTCGTGGCTGGTTTGGGTGGGGCTGGGAGGTGGAGGGAGGGAGGGGTTTCAGAGCCGCTGATCAGATGGCAAACAGACGCCATCGGAGAGTAGACCAACAGAGGAGCCGGGCACCTCGTGAGAACCAGAACTTAGACAAATCCAGCCAGAACCAGCACAGATCTGCATCTACATAAACACTGAGTCAGGGTTTGGGTTTATGTTGGATTCAACTTTTGCATGTTAATGAGGTGAAGGTGAACCAGACCTACTGTTCTAATGACGGTACAATTAAACTGAATTCACATATCAGGTTTTTTTTAGTTAATAGGATAGTTAATTAATTTGTATCCTGGGATTTTATATATGTTATGATTACTATTTACTTATTTAATTCCATATATTATTTAGTTATTACTAGTTTGTTTATTGTAATCTAGTACCTTCTAATGACAGTTGAGTGTTTTTTTCACTGCTGTTTTTATAGTTATTATTATTCATTACTTAGATACTGTTTATTATTGGTGCTGCTACTGGAACCTTAATTTCCCGAGGCTCTGTTTAAGGGGTTAATAAAGTTGAATGTAATGTAATGTAATTAGGGGTGTGTATTGGCAAGAATCTGGCAATACGATACAAATCAAAATACTAGGACCACAATATGATATATTGCAATATATCACAATACTGTTGAGGTGATATTTTTTGTTTTGCTTCTTTTTAAAAAAAAAAAAAAAAATTCCTGGAAAACTACCATCTGCCTCTCTCAGACAGTAAAAAGTGCTTTTAGGATGCTTTAACTAACCATCATTTAACAAATCAGTGTTATCAATTTAAAAAAAAATACATGTATGACCTGCAGGATCACAGTACTACTATTGTCATATACAAACAACAGAGCAAAATACCCATGTGAATATAGAAATAAAAGAGCAGCTCACAGGATTCCCAAAAATATAAACCAAAAAACAAAAATAAACCTCTGCCATGTCTGCATTTGAATAAAGACCTAAAAATACTGATACACATTTTTAATATTGATATAGTATCGTGGAATGAAATATCGTGAAATATCGTGGAAGCGATATTTTCTTACACTCCTAAATGTAATCTAATGTAATCTAGTCTAATGTAATCAAATGTAATCTATTCTAATCTGACCTAATATAATCTAGTCTAATGTAATCTAGTGTAATGTAATGCAATGAAATGTAATCTAATTAATCTAACCTAGTCCAATATAATCTAGTCTAATGTAATCTAGTGTAATGTAAAGAAATGTAATCTAATTCATCTAGTATATTGTAATTTACTGTAATGTAATGAAATGTAATCTAGTCTAGTCTAATCTAATCTAGTCTAATGTAATCTAATTAATCTAATCAAGTCTAATATAATCTAGTGTAATGTAACGTAATATAATATAATAAAATGTAATCTAATTAATCTAATCTAGTCTAATATAATCTAGTGTAATGTAATGAAATGTAATCTAATTAATCTAATCTAGTTTAGTCTAATCTAGTGTAATGTAATGAAATGAAATCTAATTAATCTAATCTAGTGTAATGTAATCTAGTGTAATATAATGAAATGTAAAATAATGAAATGTAATCTAGTCTAGTCTAATCTAGTCTAATGTAATCTAATTAATCTAATCTAATCTAATCTAATCTAATCTAATCTAATTATTCTATATTTTCAGTTTTGTTCCCAATAAAAGCAGACCTGACTCTAAATTTGGGTCTAAATCTCAGGATTAGATTTAACACCACTCACATTAACATCTGACAGATATGAGATGATTAATAATTAAATGAGACAAAGACGGATCAGCTACAGAATGATGTAAAATGTGGATTTTCAGTGTTTCAGTTAGAGCTGTTGAATTTACAGGTTGGCACATATGTTTGAGTTTCTTTTTTTAATGTTTTCAGTGATAAAATTAATTTAGAATTAATTTTGTGTAAAGCATTTTATTTTATAATTGTTTCATTTTATTTCATTCTCTTTTAATTGTTATTGTCATTACAACATTTTACTAGAGTATGTGAGTATTTTTGCGGGGGAACCTAAAATGCAGAAACCAAAACACTTCAGAAAATAACACCATATTATCCAGAACAGGAAGTGTGTTTTTGGGAAATAACCTTTAAAAAAGTGGGCGTTGGTTCATATTAATGGACTGCAGCTTTTATCTTAAACATATAATTATACACAAGTTCAAGATTATGCACAAATGCGTAATTCTATTTAGTTAACAACAAAATAATTATCACTATTAATATGATTATTGTTATTATTGACCATCAGACCAGGTAGTTTTATCAAGTTTATCCTTAAAGTAAAAATGACATTTCACTGTCCTGTTTGTCCACATATGAATAATCTCATTCACTGGGATTTTTTTCTAAATAGATAAAAGTAGATAAACTATCAGACACTGTGACACATAAAGGGTTAAACATATGTGCACTTTATTTCACTTTCTTTTTTTTTTTTTATAGCCCAGTTTAATAAATACTGAGTCGAAGCTGAATGTGTGATGTAGCCGCAGAGGTTCTGCTTGATTTGTGGAAAGTGTTTTCAGTCCATTTACTTAATGAAACCGTGTTCAGATACACGTCCACGTCCATACATCACATAACTGGTTTTTAACAGTGAGAACAGGATGTACAGTTTAGAGCTGCACAATATATAGTTTGAGCATCGTCATCGCAATGTACGTGTGCACTATAGTCACATTGCAGGTCCTACAATGTTGGAGGAAAATGAACTCAACATGTTTTTAACTAATTTCAAGGGTACCTGACACACGCAGCCATCCACCAATCAGAACCATTCTTAATCAGTTTGGAGTGAGTCGCTGGTAACAATCAAGGTTATTATTGTTAACGAAAACTAACGAAATGACGAAAACTAGAATTGAAAAACATTTTCATAAAATGAAATAAATAAAAACTATAATTAAAAGAAAAAAAATGATAACTAACTGAAACTGTTTTGTGTACTTCCAAAACTAACAAAAACGGATAAAAATTGTGGATAATGGAAAATATCAGATCTGTATCAGATTTAGGACCACATATGAAGGTGGTCTGGGTCAGATTTAGGACCCCATATGAAAGTGGTCCGGGTCAGATTTATGACCCCATATGAAAGCGGTCCGGGTCAGATTTAGGACCCCATATGAAAGCGGTCTGGGTCAGATTTAGGACCGCATATGAAAGTGATCTGGGTCAGAGGTCAGATTTAGGACCACATATGAAAGCGGTCCAGGTCAGATTTAGGACCGCATATGAAAGCGGTCCGGGACAGATTTAGAACCTCATATAAAAGTGGTCCGGGTCAGATTTAGGACCACATATGAAAGTGGTCTGGGTCAGATTTAGGACCATATATGAAAGTGGTCTGGGTCAGATTTAGGACCACATATGAAAGTGGTCTGGGTCAGATCAGATCCAGGTCACATATGGACCCATTTACCTGCATCTTAACGGAGCCTCATTGATCCATATGAGGAGCATCACACTGGACATGTGACTGGACTTTTGATCATAGTTCACTTCATCCACATCTTTAAAACTCATCCTGATGAAGTGGTCTTTACTGTTGACCCCCCCATCCCCCCTCCCCCTGTCAGTGCTGCAGTGCTCATCCATACTGCTCTACTACATGTTACATAATGTGTGGCTTCATGCAGGCATCAGCTGAAGGCAGCGGCTGTCACGACTCCACCGGGGAGGACGTTGGGGTTAGGGGGGGAAGGGCTGTATCCCTCCCCTCCACCCCTCCTACCCCCCCACTCTGCTGTTGTACACTTCGCCCTTGTCTTATTATGTGAAGAAGCACAAGAAGGTTCTGTAAAAATAACTGTCCTGGTGTCGGACGCTGGCAAAAAGCCTCTCAGAGACAGAGGTGAGGGAGAATGAGCAGAATGCTGTGTCACTACTGTTCTCTGCAGAACCCCCCCCCCCCCCCCCACACACACACACACACACCTCTGCAACACCTCCCACTGTCAGTGCATTTGCCTGTGTTTGTGCAGCCTGATGCTGGGCCGGTCTCAGGTGCAGTCGGAGCATCCTCCAGAACACTGTGTGCTTTACCGCCTCGTTGCTGGGGGAGAAGCATATTTATGAGGAGATGTCGGTGAAGGGTGAACAAGGAGGGGTGGGGGGAGGGGAAAGAGGGAGTGGGAGGGGAGAGGGCGAGATATGGAGAGAAATGTGAGCACGTGAATGTGAGAACGGGAGGTTGATGCACACGCAGAGGGTGGAGCTTAGCATCCGGCAGTTCCCCGAGCCTCCCTGCCTCTCCGGTGTCTGTTTGGCGGAGCGACCCCCCCATCCCTGTCCCCATCCCTGTCTCCATCCTTTCCACCGCAGCTGAGAGGGCACATCTGCACTCGTCTCCTCGCTCTGCTCTTTTTGGTGCCTGTGTTTGTGGATCAGCTGATGTAAGCGGACCGGAGTGGGATTGTTCTTTTATGGACTGTCAGAGCTGCAACAGGAGCTGCCTTCAGACACCAGCCTGCTCTCTGGGAGCACTGGGGAGGGAGGGGGGGCCTGCTGGGGTGGGGGGGCTTTGAATGAGACCCGGACCCGGCGGCTGGCGTATACAAGCGGCACTTGGGAAGGCAGGGGGGCGGAGGGGTTCTGAGTCGTGGACGAGGTGTGGGGAGGCTCCAGCGCTGGCGGGGGAAGAATGGTGTTGCCGGCTCCTCGTGCTCCGGTCGTGCTGCTGCTCCATAGGCTGCCTGTCACTCAGCCACAGCCCTGCCCCCCCCCATCGACATGAGCCTCGCAGGGAGGGTGTCCTGCTCCATGCTCAACTGCTTTGTAAGTCCACAGCCTTTTATCACTGTGAGTCTGCTGCATTCGAACACCCTCCATCACTATCTTGCCTGCCTGCCAATCAGTGTGTGTGTGTGTATGGGGGGGTGGGTGTCGACACACGTGAGTGCTGCAGTTATTAAGTAACCGGTGTTGACTCCACATACAGATAATGACATTAGCCCAGTGTGTTGATGATGAGGATGTACTCTTTATGGCCCGTGCTGTCATGACTGGCCTCCACCTGGAGCTATTTTCTGATTGGCTGACGGGACAGCCAGGGCCTGCCACGAGGACGATGCGTACAGCGCGTGCAGGTTGTGCAGCCAGTGTTGCAGCATTAGAGCAGAGCGGCGTCCAAACTGCAGTCCCGGTATGTGGACGGACGGACAGATAGACGGACGTACAGTAGCTGCTTCTGTAGGTGTAAATAATGAGGGTTTAAACCAGTGTCTGGGCTTTAATCTCCCACTGGGGGGGGGGGGGGGGGGGGCAGGTTCACCTCTGAGCTGCACATCCACTATCAGCCTGAAAGTTACGCTTTAACCCATAAACACCCAGCAATACTTTATCAGCTCCTAAATGAATTTATTTTCTGTATCTAACCTTTCACTGTAACAAATATCCTGTAGAATTTACAGTAAATACCAAATAAAAAAGTTACCAGTTAACTGCTAATTACTGTAAATATAATTACAGTATGTAATTGGATACTTTTTACATATTTTTGCTGTATAGAAATTACAGCCATGTATTGTTTTATATTAGAATCAACCATTAATAGTATTTTAGTTTTTTTAGTTTTGGTTGCTCCAGTTCGGCTATAGCTATGCTAACAGTGCTAACGGTGCTAATGCCGCTACAGTAGCCCGGACTATTGGAGGCATTTCCAAACGGTGCATTCAGAGTCCCACACCCCGTATATTCCGTATGAGACACAAATAAGTTAAATAAAATAATGTGAAATACAGTCACACATACAAATATAGACACATTATTGTGACTAAAATAAGCTTTGAAGGTAATTATCAGACCACCTGTGATTGATTGTCTGTAAAAATCCAACAGACCAGTCCTGCAACGTGACCGCAAAATTACGTGGATGTTTTCCATAGAGCATCTGATTATGTCGTCGTTTTAAGTGACTTTTCTGCTCAGAAACCCCAGATTATTTAATAAATCATATTAAAATGTTCCCTGGGTTTTGTACAAACTGGGTCAGGGTTTTGTTTACTATAAACATAAGGCTCAAAGATTAGTCCATGTGTGGAATTATCATGATAAAGGTCAAATCATTATTACCTTCCAGTTTAACGGCTCATTTACCATCCAGAATGAAGGAAGTACACGGTTATTAGTACGAGTCAAAATACAACAGGAGACAAAAAGAAAACACTGGACTGAACAGAAGCACATGCATAAGCATAAACCCTAAACCCACACCTG
The DNA here is from genome assembly GCF_902148855.1 of Sphaeramia orbicularis. Classification (NCBI taxonomy): domain Eukaryota; kingdom Metazoa; phylum Chordata; class Actinopteri; order Kurtiformes; family Apogonidae; genus Sphaeramia; species Sphaeramia orbicularis. Next base: position 43,360,984 of record NC_043970.1, on the reverse strand, counting down.
TAGTTTCTGATAGATAAACATATACCCTAAACCAACACCTGTAGTTTCTGATAGATAAACATATACCCTCAACCCACACCTGTAGTTTCTGATACATAAACATATACCCTAAACCCGGACCTGTAGTTTCTGATATTGGAGTTGTGCATTTTTGTCATTTTAATTACTTTTTATGCATCTGAGTTCTTGTTTAATAAGATGAAAATGACATAAAAAAACTAGACCCCCCCCCCCCCCCCGATCACCACCAAAATTTAATCGTTTGTTCCTTGTGCCAGTATCAACATTTCCTGAAAATTTCATCAAAATCCTTCCACAACTTTTTGAGTTATCTTGCAAACAAACAGACAAGCAAACTGCGATGAAAACATAACCTCCTTGACGGGTAATTAGGTTAATTAAGCACAAGGTAATTAAGTTATTTATGGTTTTAAACTTGTCGTTCTGCTCAGAACAGAAAACAAAGTAAAACGACTACAAAACACAAAGAGATTTTGGAAGTGTTTTACCTGAGGATGTGAATCAAATATATATGATGATGATGATGATGCCTTAGTTTAACCCGCGTCTCTGAAAAACCCCAAACCTTTCATATTCTAAATTTCTCACAGTCCAGAACACAGGCTGGGAGTCCTGTTTCCTCCTGGCTCCTGGTATGAAAATATTTACATTTACAAACTATCCTTTAACAATAAAATGTGAATAACCTGAGCAAATATGAACAACCTGAAATGTCTGAAGAAAATTAAGCACAATTTTGACAATTTCTTCCTGTTACTAAGTGTTTAGTGTCTTTGTAGATCTGATAAGTAATGTACATGTGTAAATGATAAGTTAAGGTATAATATTGTTAAAATTGCACTTGTTTTTCTTAAGAAATTTCAGTTTTTTCAGGTTATTCACATCTTTTTTGTCTGGATAGTTTATAAAAGTAAGTATTTTTTATAATTTAATGGGTTTTTTTGCCCTAAAACAAAAACAAAAATTTGGAGTTGTCATTATTTATAGGTTATTATGTTATTATTTTACTGGTCCGGCCCACTGGAGATCAAATTGAGCTGAATGTGGCCCCTGAAAGAAAATGAGTTTGAGAGCTCTGATCTAGATGAATTCATTCATTTCATCTGATGAAAACAACTGATGACGGTGAAGTGACTGAATATGGTGGAATATATGATGAATTTCCACAACTGGGATTAGATAGCACTGGTGTCACTGGAGCTGTGTATCAGCAAGAATCTGTCAATACGATACAAATGTAGGATCACAATACGGTATATCACGATACTGTTAAGAAGGCGATTTGTTTTTGTTCCTTTTTAGAACATTATTTCCTGCAAAATTTGAATTACACCAGAAATATGCACAAATACTAAACAAATTTAGTTTTTGTCACAAAACTTTTCTCTGTAAAAACTTGAAGTGCAGGATTTGGATAAAGTTTACACATCTGTCGTCACCTGAACAAAAAACACACACAAATAAATAAATAAATAAATAAATAGAATTATGTTTTATGTCTGAAACAGTTTCAGGTCCTGCTCCCTGAATCATCCAACATAACATTATTTTTGTGTAATTCCAACTAAAGAACTGACATCTGTGTCTTTCACACAGTAAAAAGTGATTTTAGGCCGTTAGTTGTCACAAATTAAAGTGCAGAACAATAATGGGATATGTGGATCCGTGTATCATTGGTTCTTTTCATATTCAGCTGAGAATCCACAATTGGAAAATGAAAAAATGACTCATTATTTCATTATTCACGTACAAATGAAAAAAACAGTTGTTTTTCATTCTTTTGATTGTCCGCACAAATTAAAAATTGTAAATAATCAAATGGACCAAATGTGGGGTTTCATTTTGACATTTTTGATATCTGATTTGAAGTTCCTGACTTGTTGGTGTGTTGTTCTGGACAGTCGTGGGTTTGCTAGTATTCTGTCTAATGCATTCTGCAATAATGGAGAATTTGGGGTTATTCAGAGGCAGCAAATGTGTTACTGTGAAGGAAGACGACATGACAACTGAAAAACTGGTCCGGATCTTCCAGGTATTGTTGTTTTGTCTAATACAGTGGGTCCATGGGAGACAATCTAAGGAGAAGACACTTCACCGAACACACAAAGAATTCAGGAACTTGAGGGTCTCAAACCAAATCAGATATCAAAAATGTCAACATGAAAGCCCACATTTGGTCGATTTGATTATTTCCTTTTTTTAATTTGTGCGTACAATCGAAAGAATGAAAAAGAACTTGTTTTTTGATTTTTGATTTGTAAATGAATAATGAAATAAGGAGTCATTTTTTCGTTTTCCGATCATGGATTCTCAATTGAATATGAAAAGAACGAATGATACATGGATTTATGTGAATAAATGTTCCAAATGTAAGAAGAGGAGGAGGGAAACATGATGACTAGGGCTGTGTATTGGCAAGAATCCGGCAATACGATACAAATCACAATACTAGGAAGACGATACGATATATCACAATGTATCATGATACTGTTAAAAAGATAATTTTTTGTTTGTTTCTTTTTTTTTAAGATTATTTCCTGGAAGAATTGAATTATACCAGAAATATGTACAAATACTAAACACAGTTTTATTTGATCACAACAGGGTCTAATACTATATCACAAAATTTTTCTAAGTCTCCTAGTTTCCAAAGGAACTACCGTCTGCCTCTCAAACCGTAAAAAGTGCTTTTAGGATGCTTCAAATAATCATTATTTAATAAAACAGTATTAAATAATAATAAATAAGATATAAGATATAAACAATAAAGAAAAACAAAAATGAACCTCCGCCATATCTGCATTTGAATAAATACCTAAAAATATTGATACAGTACTTTTTAATATTGATGCAGTATTGTGAAATGAAATATCGCGAGAACCGATATTTTCTAACACCCCTAATGATGACTTTGATAAAGATATGAAATGTATCAGAAAGGCCTCATTTATAATAGGCACAACTAGATAAAAACAAAAACCCCTGGAACTGCTGGATCTGAAGCTGAACCCACTGTGGGACTGGTTCTGATGGACTTTAATTAAAGTCATTGTCTTCTCCCTCAGACCTGTCATCTGCTCAGACAGTGGTTCTTTTTCTGTCTGTTCGTTTTCTGGCTGATGCAGCTGATGTTCTGTTGTTCTTGGGCTGTGACAGGTCGTGCTTCTGCATTTCAGTATTTATGATGTGACTTCAGTCCGTCTGTGCTTCGCTGACTCTGTAGTCCTTCCCCCGTCATTCCGTCTATAATTTAGCGTCGTCGTGGTCGTCCGTTACCTGTGGGACAGCGGCTTCGTCAACCTTCAAACCAGCTGCTTCTGTCATCATCAGAGCTGTCGTGGTCAAACTGTGGAACAACAGCGGTTCTACTGTCCATCCATCAGCTGTGCGTCCGTCTGCAGTGTGTCGTCTGCACCAAATGGAGCTATAAAAAGCATAATTGGATTGGTTTAGATTTTTCCATGACTCAAATTCTATTATGTCTGCTAGCTAAATGAATCAAATGGAGCCAAAAGCTTTTTGGAGATGAGCTGTGGGCTGGTTCTGTCACTGGACCCTCCTCAGTACCTGTAACGGGTCGGGCTTCGGTTCCCGACAATAAAGTACAGACACCTGGTCCTGGTGGTCAAAGGTCAAAGTGGCAATGGGCCAAATGTGAGCCAGTGCATTAGAGCAGGGGGTTGGACTCATGTTGGTTCAGGGACCATTTCAGCCAATCTGACCGGAACTGGGCCGGACCAGTACAATAATTACCTATAAATGATGTCATTCATACATTCATTCATTCATTTTCTAAATCTGCTTTATCCTCACTAGTGTCACAAGTCAAATGATGTCAACTCCAAAGTTTTCTCTATGTTTTGAGTGAAAAATGTAAAATTACATGATGAAAATTAGTGATATCCCAGTCTGAAAGCGATTCGATACTGACTTTTTACAATGAAATTTTGATTTCAATTCAGAGTCATTATTTCTACGTTATTATTCTATTATTTTACTGTAGATCCCAGTTGGTCTGAATGTGGAACCTGAACTAAAACAACTATGACACCTTTGACTCTGAATAACTTTAGTATCATTTTTGCACTTTCCAGATCCATACTGTGGGACAAATTAGAACCTTTGGTGGGCTGGTTTTGGCCCACGGGCTATATGTTTACCACTGCTGTAGCTGCTCTGTGGACAGGTCCGTCCAGGTATTACATGGGGGGGGGGGGGGGGGGGGGGGGGGGGGGGGTTCTGCACCGTACATTAATGATGTGCAGATCAGTTGGATACTCGCAAAGATTTCTTTGTCCTATTTGTCAGATGGAAAAAGAGTTCATTCTTTTCCCTTTACATGTTTTAGCTACAACCTGTATCCTTCCTCAGAGTTACTTGTAGGTCTGGTCCAAAGAATGTCAGTTTGTTTGCAGGGCGGGTCAGGTCAAATAATTCCATAAAAGCCCCACGGGTTGAAAAAAACCGACTTGCTCCATAAAGTGAAAGTGAAACTTATAGACGTTTGACTAATTCTTCTGTTCCGCTGTTGTGCAGCTAATTTTCCTTTTCCCTACATTTGGAAACTTTAATTTGAGGGAGCCGGACGTTTGTTTAAATAAAACCAAAGAGACCAGAATGAGTCCTATTATAGAGAACTGCAGTGAAAGTCTGTGGGAGCCAGCATCTACTGGCCATCTGTGGTATCACACTGTGATTAAAGTATGACACAGGCTGGTTTTTGGGATTTGCTCAACTTTGCAGCCTCAGTTTGTATCGTATCTATAACGCAGGCGCAAAATATACAAAAACAAATACATGAAAAACAGGCTAAAAGTCTGTCTGATGTGTTCAGAGTCTGAGGACGCCTCTACATGAGCAGATACTTGTGATTTTCACCTATTTGAAGCCTTTTTCCAGTCAGTATGTGGTGGTTGTTGCTGTTTTAGTTTTTCAGATCACTGTTGTACATTTAGTAAAGCGTCAGATTCTGTCCAGCCTTCTTGACTTGTAAAATGATCTTTACATTGACCTTAAAAGTGTAAACGTGGGCCTGAATTGAACAGGATCATTGAGTGGGAATGAAAAGTCCCACGAGCCTTTGCAGAGGCAGTGGTGGTTGTAGTGTCTGGTAACTCGTAGAATTAAATTATTTTCCCTTTTTCTGAAAATATTGTAACAACAACAACAAATGTATTTATTCCTGTATGACTCATTGTCCTCCGTGTCCTTAATGTTTCTTATTGTCTTTCTTATTGTTGATGTGATTCCTTTCCATTCCTTTTTCTACCTGTTAAATGGAACTTGGTTTAGTTCAGATGGAGTCTGCATTCTGATTAAAGGCCTGCTCTCCGTGCTGTCGGAGACTGAAATGGGACTGATGATGTAGACGACAGCGCTCTATGAAATATTCATCCACAGGGAGAGAGGACGGGGATAAAAGAGGAAGGCTTCATCATCCTCCGCCGTCTCCCATCTTGACCCGTAAACGCCGGTCTGCACTGCACGCGCTCACTGCTCATAAGGCCTTATTTTGATGGTTTTTATGTGTTTCATTCGTCCTGTTCTCGTCATGTGTCCCCGTCTGCCGTCCTTTTCAGATTCTGGGTCGTTTTTCCTATCTATGACACGTCGTGTTCTGTCTGCCACATTTAATACGTCCACAGCTGCACAAACCCAGATTCTTAGAAGCAGAAGCCGTCATATTCAGGAGGTCACCTCTGCATCAGGAGGTGGTTCTGTAATCTGTCTAAGTCCAGGACAAAGCCACCATCACATTAAGGCAATAATCTGGAGAGGAAGGACGGAGAAATGTCCCACAAATGAAGACCAGGAACGTCAAAGGCACTTAAGTTTAGGTTCCACATTCAACCCAGTATGAGGTCAAATGGACCAGACCGGACTGGACTGGTCAGTTCAGATCAGATCAGATTAGATCAGATTGGGTGACAAGGTGGTGCAGGTCCTGGGTTTCGATTCCAACACCAGTCTATGGGTGTGGAGTTTGTACTCTGGCTCCTCCCACCATCCAAAGACATGCACTGACAGGTTAATGGGCTAATCTAAATCGCCCATAGGTGTGAATGTGACAGTGGTTGTTTGTCTCTGTATGTCAGTCCTGTGATGAACTGGAGACATGTCCAGGGTGTTCCGCCTTCACCCATATATAGCTGGGATAGGCTCTGCCCCCATGACCCTAGTGAGGGTTCAGAAAATGAATGAATAGATCAGATCAGATTGGATAGAACTGATCCTTTGGGCAGAGCCCTTGAACGCACCATCACTATCTTTAGGTGTTTTGTTCTTCAAAAATGCAGGAGGAGGGTGGCACCTCCTCAGTTAGTAAACAGTAAACATGGAGGGAAGGAGATGACAGGTGGAGATGAGATATTCAACAGACCTGTTTATGAAGAGGACGAAAAGAAACAGCATCAATAAATGTATAAGTAGAGAATGAGATTAAAAACAAATGTAATGAAAAAAACAGGTTTTGTTTCTGTTTTAGTGTTTATTAGGAATCAAACCGTCCTCTGTCCTCACATTTCCAGACAACTCACATTTATATTAGAGCTTTACAAGACGACTGACTTATGGAATTCTACTGTCACTGGCTGGAGCCGGACACAGATTATGAAAATATAAATAACATGAACAACCTGAAATTTATGAAGAAAAATCAGTGCAAATTCAACAATATTATGTCTCATATGGCTTATTATTAACAGAACGTACTGATACAGTGGATCAATAAATACACACAACATTTAATAACAGACAGAATATTGGAACTATTCCACTGATTTTTATGAAGACAGTTCAGGTTGGTCATATTTGTTCAGTTTATTTACATTAGATTAAATGAAGTGTCTTCATATAAATCAGTGTAATTGTACTAATACTAAATGTTTGGTGTATTTATTGATCCACTCATCTGTGAATTGTGTTAATAATAATCTGAAACATAATATTATTGAATTTGTTATTTTTGTTAATAAATTTCAGGTTGTTCATGTTATTCACATTTATTTAAAGGATAGTTTTTTTTCATTAAATGGACTCATTATTTATAGGTTATTTCACTCTAACATCTATGTTCAACACCCTGGAAGTTTAATGTCTTTAGAGTCATTTTTGTTCTCTGGGCTGGATTGGACCCTGTGTCGGTCGGTTCTGGTCCACGGGCCATATGTTTGACACCCCTGTTTTAGAGAGAACAGGCCTGTGAGTCTGAAGCCAAAACCGACTGGTGTCTCCATGGTGACCAGACACTTCCTCATCCAGTCTGTGGTTTCTGTGTCTTCTTTGGTGTCGTCGTACAGTCGGGTTCACAGGTTCATTTATCGACGGTTCTTGTCCTCGTCAACGGTTAAAACACCTGAAAACATCTACGATGAGGATGTTCATCTGCAAACACGTCCACCTGTTTGTTCGTCCTGTGCAGAAAACACACGTTCTCTCACGGTTTCATGCAGGATCCACTCTGACATTGATGCATAATAAATGCACAGAGGGGGAATGTGGACGTGGACGTGCACAGCGGTGTTGGAGCGGCCGTCAGACGGGGGAGGGGCTGAGGGGGAGGGGCCGAGGGGAGGGGGAGGGGTGCAGGCTCTCAGCAGTGACGAAGCAGAAATCTTGTCGGACACAGGCCGAGCTGTGCTTGGTGTCGGAGTCATGGAGGCCGTTTGTGTTTTAATCTGGTTTAAGCTGATCAGAGTCAAAATAAAAAAGCAGGAGCATCAGTTTCAGTGTTTTTACACATGGGACAAACGGACCTGAGGATGGACCTGTGGACGGACCTGTGGACAGACAGGGGCCGTCCTCTGTCCTCAGTGGTCCTGGTGTCTTGTTTAAAGACTGTCTGTGACAGAAGCGTCAAACTCATCTTAGTTCAGGTTCCACATTCAGCCCAGTATGATCTGAAGTGGACCGGACCATGGGGACCGGAAAATAATAACACAATAATATAGAAATAATGTCATTTTACTTACTTTTTTATGTTTAACTTCTATGTTTTACAGTGAAAAAAGTAAAATTATTTTATAAAATATTTACATCTACAATCTATCCTTTAAAACAATGTGAATAACATGAACAAAATGAAATTTTATTTTTGAAAAAAGTCTAATTGTACCAATATTCAGCCTCAGTTTATCATTTACACATGTACATTATAACGAACACATACAGTGGATTCATATTTGTTCAAGTATCTTATCTTATCTTATCTTATCTTATCTTATCTTATCTTATCTTATCTTATCTTATCTTATCTTATCTTATCTTATCTTATCTTGCCTTGCCTTGCCTTGCCTTGCCTTGCCTTGCCTTGCCTTGCCTTGCCTTGCCTTGCCTTGCCTTGCCTTGCCTTGCCTTACCTTACCTTACCTTACTGGTTCTGATCCAGTTTACATTGAGTGTGGAACCTGAATTAAAACCATTGTAAATATCTTAAGTATAATTTTTTCATTTCATAAATTCATCCCACTGACCTTGACTGGACCCTTTAATGGGCCAGATTTGGCCCCTGAGCCGCATGTTTGACAACCCTGATCTAGACAAACTCAAATGTTTGAACACATGGAAAATAGATGAAAGTTTATTTCTATAACCTCATAAAGTTTCATTATGAACATTTACAGTTGTAAGTCAGTTTATTGTATTTTTTATTATAACTCACTGTTTTAAACATTTATTTGATATAATAATGATAATTAATGGACAGATATTGAAAGTTAAGTTCTTCCTGAAAAAAGGTGCAAAAAAATTGGTAAAAAAGACATTTTCTGACACTTTTATTCCAAAAACAACTTATAAACATCTAGGCCTGTTCTAATGGTTAGAATCCTTTTGGGTTGCTATAGTAACTGATGGTTTAGGTTCTGTCTCCTCCTGTCTGTGTCTCTGATGGCGGTTGGTAGAGGTCGTCGCCGTGGTGATCTCCATCTGTCAGATGCCGACGCCGTGGGGGTCAGATCATCATGTGGTTTAATCAGAACCTGTGACAGTTGTGGTGTTTGTAGGCGTCGTAGGAGGTCTGTAGGATCAAACAGTGGGGGGGGGTGTTAAAGAGAGGCTGCATCAACAATTAAAGGTAGGACCCTGACAGTAGAACATGATCAAACCATAAGGACGAACCAAGGCTGTGATTGGTGTGACTGATCATGTGACTGTTGAAGTGTTTAAGGGTCAATGAACTGAAGAATTACAACTAATGAGCATGATGATACATACATCCCATTATTTACTTTACTTTACGTTTTCATTTGTCTGTTATTTTTCCATTTGTTTATTTTTCTTTTCCTTTCTTTTCTTGATAAGATAATATATGACTTTATTCCACTGTGGGGAAGTTTCACAGTTACAGCAGCAACAAACAACAAACGAGTGGAGAGAAAAAGACGAGTAGAAAAACCACAAGTGAAATATCAAATATAAAGAGAAAAATAAGAGAAAATATATCTTATAAGAAAAAAATATTTTTTTCTTCATTTTTCTTATCTATATTTTTCATTTCTTTATTTTTCTTTTCCTTTCTTTTCTTTAATTTTTACCCTCCACCCTCGCTGCAGAGTATTGTCATCAGTTTGTCATCCATCCGTCCGTCTGTATGTGCACAAACTTTGATGTGGACTGAAGTGCAGGCATAGTATCTTAATTTTTTGATTTTCTTTTCTTTTCCTTCTCTTTATTTTTAATTTCTTGGAAGGTATTTGTTATTATACGAACTATTAAACCTTATTTTAAAGGGGCTGGAGACTTCCATGACCAGTTTTTCATCAAATCTGTAAAACCTCAGTCATAGCCTAAGTATCACAAATCTGTAAGTCTTTCTGTGATTACTCACCCGAATCTCTTGCATTACGGTGAACAATTTCGAAGTGCCATCCACCATAAACAGTCCATGTGTTTACAAATGAGCCGGGAGGTCACTCAGGCATCTTCAGAATTTTGTCGTGACATGCATTGTGGGAAGCGAAGGCTCGTGCAGCTTACAGCAGCAGCTGGAACTGACATGATCAGAAATGGCAGGAACTCCCTTCCTTCTATGCATATTCCTCCAGCCGTTTCTGTGTTTCAGCCGTTTCTGCGTGTTTGTTTCATCCATATAATGACATATGATCGCGCTGCCACTGCCGCTGACAGGTGGCTGCGCAAACCTCCATTTCCCACAACGCACGTCGCGACAAAATTCCGAAGATGTCCAAGTGACGTCCCTGGTCGGTTTGTAAACACACGGTTTGTTCATGGTGGATGGCACTTCAAAATCGATCACTGTAATGCAAGAGATTCAGGTGAGTAATCACAGAAATACTTATGGATTCGTGATACTTAGGCTATGACAGGTTTTACAGACTCGATGAAAAATTGGTCATTAAAGTCTCCAGCACCTTTAATGTGTGTAAATTGTTTGGATGGATATAGAACAAGTATATATTTACAGTATATACAGGTAGTTTAACCTGTATATACTGTAAATATATACCCTATATTTACAGTATATACAGGTAGTTGAACCCATCGGTGCCTGAAAACATTTGTATTTTTATTGTTTTGAGTCGGTGTTTGAGTTTATATGAAGCAGCATTGGTTGGATTTTCCTGTATGTATGAATAAAGTTGACCTGTATCAGCGTCTATGCTCCTGATCAGTTTTATAATTATCTTAATAACTCCATACTGTAGTCAGATGTGTGTTTTCCACTGAGTCCTGGTGTCTGTGTTGTCTTCATTTCCACCTGTAGTATCAGTCCAACATGTGGAGCTGCTCTTAGACAGTGTTGGGAATAACTCCGTTAAAAATAGTGGCATTACTAACACCGTTATTGTTTTCCAGTAACGGGTAATCTAATAAATTACTATTTGAAACGTTACAACCCTGTTACCGTTACCAGCAGTGAAATGTGGCGCATTACTATGCACTGATATCTAACAGCTGTTTTCCGTCCTGGCTCGCTCAGCCAGATACGAGAGGTGTGACGTTCACAGACGAGTCGAGTCTTTTGAACGGCTCTTTTCAGTGAATGATAAGAACCGATTTGTTGCGAGCTGTTCTTATATTCAAATCACCCACACTGCCTTCATGCTTCAACTGTGTGTTCATGAGTCTGAGTTGTCCACGCTACCTTCACCTGAACAACTAATGACATGTCCGAGTTTGAGTCGTCCGCAGCACACCCCATTCACTTGAACGCAGCTACGTACACAGCTAATTTAGGGGAGGAGTTATCAGTGAGTCCGACTGAAAGGATTTAAGACATTTACCACTGTATCAGGGAGGAGCGACTGAAAGAAGTGGAAATGTGGGATTAACTGGAGGAGCATCTTCTTCCTATAAATGCAGATATGTACTTATGTGGTGGACAAGCCGGTCCCTGGTGGACCCCAGCTGGGCTCTGGTGAACCCCAGCCTCACCAAAGTCATGGTATGAAGTACCTGTCTGCTTTTCTACTCTATGCAACTGGCCCATGAAACATGCTCAAAAATCAGTTTCCTTTTACATATTTGAAGGTTTTTCCAAAAAATAATAATATAATTACTTTCCCTTGTAACTAATGACATTTATGAAGGTGTAATTCCATTACTAATTCAATTACTTTTTGGGGAAAGTAACCAGTAACTATAATTAATTACTTTTTAAAAGTAATTTGCCCAACACTGCTCTTAGATAATCCACATCATTCTGTTTCATTTTAACGGGGATGTTTAAAGCTGTGACCTCATTGACCTGACTCAACCCTTAAAGACCCAAACATCCAGAACCTTCTACTGATGGAACTGTTTAATCCCTGTTGATCCACTAATCATATCTATCCAAGTCAATAATTGGTGTAAAATACAGTTTTTCATCTTTTCATGGTCATCAGATATGGCCATATTTGGACGTTCAGAGGCTCTGTAGTTACCATGGAAACACCGTCATCTTCTACAACATTGATTGACCAGTCAAACCCATGGAGTTGGATCAATAACAGTGGATGGACACACTGGGTTTATGTTCAGTTAATGACAGATTGGACTGAAAAAGACACTGTTTATTCAGTTTGATCTGTTTTTATATAATAACTTTTGAATTGACTCTGAGCTTTAATGAACATCTAGTGAATTAAATATAGAAAAATACTGGATTCACACTGAAAAAAAACCCACAAATTGAAGAGGGTAATATTAAAATAAATGGTGATAAATCACTTAAGAACATTAATTTGGGAACTGCCCTAAAACCATGTGTGGGTGTTTATGGGTTAAAAACCACTGTCGTCTCTGGTCAATATTTAATCTGCTACGTGACATGTGCGTCAGCTGCTGTGGATGATGGTGAAATCCACTTGGCATGGATGCTGGAATCAAAGGCTGAACCCATATCAGTTCAATGAAAATGAGGGAACAGGTCTGAGCGTGACACACTTTGACTCCTGGGGTCGGATTAAACAGGTCTGAGTTTTAGGAGGAGTTTGATCCTGGATCTGATGATGATACAGGAGTGAACGTTTATCTGCACTGTACCCACATTATTCACACATTCACATGGTATTCATTGGACACTGTTGTTGTTGTTGTTGTTTATGTCATGTGCTTTTAAACTAACCTTGAGAGACAAATAAAGATGTTTGAATTGAATTGAAGGACTTTATCATAGCTGTTCAGACCTGGTCCAGGTCTGATTCTATTTTATATGGGTCTTCAGTAGGATTTTAAATACATCTTATTTGATTAGCAGGGTTTTTTTTTTTTTTTTTTTGCAAAATAAAGTTGGAGATTAGTTGTTTTGGTGGAACATGTTTATATGAATAGGTGTTGATGTATTGAAATGAATAAATCTGAACAACAAAAGCAAAAAAAAAGAAGCAATAGTCATTTTCAGGGTGGTCTGATGTTGGGCTGATGTTGGTCCAATGCTGGTCTGACGTTGGTCCGATGCTGGTCTGATGTTGGTCCGATGCTGGTCTTATGTTGGGCTGAAGTTGATCTGATGCTGGTCTGCTGTTTCCTCCAGGGTGAAGAGGGGCCTCCCAGTCTGGAGTACATCAAGGCCAAGGACCTGTTCCCCCAGAAGGAGCTGGTGAAGGAGGATGACAGCCTTCAGGTCAGATCCTACACCTACGGGCGTGGGTTTACAGCCTGGTGGACCAGACCACAGTACACAGACATATAGTCCTCCTGAGACCAGCAGTCCATCTGTGTCTTCTGTAGGAGACAAGAACGTCACACTTCTACTGTAGTTAATGATGTACTTAGCAGAAAGTTACATTTTTTCTCCAGTTCTATCTATTCTGACATAATAACATCTGAACTTACTCTAATTTCATGAACATCTGAATGATCAGTGAATTAAATACAGGACAATGATTTTGGCTGAAAAATAATGAAGATAAAATAATAAACAGAAATAAATCAGCTATCAGCTGGGTAAGAAAAAAAACAAACTCATAACTGCTCATAATTCGTCATAACGCCTCATAACTCCTTATAATTCCTCATAACTCCTTAGAACTCCTCATAACTCCTCATAGCTCCTCGTAACTCCTTAGAATTCTTCATAACTCCTCATAACTCTTTGTAACTCCTCATAACTCTTTGTAACTCCTCATAACTCTTTGTAACTCCTCATAACTCCTCATAACTACTCATAGCTCCTCATAACTCCTCGTAACTCCTCGTAACTCTTTGTAACTTCTCATAACTCCTTGTAACTCCTCATAACTCTTTGTAACTCCTCGTAACTCCTCATAACTCCTCGTAGCTCCTCATACCTCCTCATAACTCCTCGTAACTCCTCATAGCTCCTTATAACTCCTCATAACTCCTCGTAACTCCTCAGCTCCTTATAACTCCTCATAACTCCTTAGAACTCCTCATAACGCCTCATAACTCCTCATAACTCCTTAGAACTCCTCATAACTCCTCCTAACTCCTGATTGGAACCACCACTCTGCAGGCTGTAGATGACCACAGTGGCCAGTGGAGCGTCAGTCATGTGACTGTTCTCCACAGGGAAAACATTAATCCGAATCCTGGTCAGATAAGGAACCCTTTGTGTGTGAGATTACAGCGGCTGCACATGCTCTGATTATGCCTCCTCTCATGAAAGAAACAATTTTCCTCTGCTTTTATTGGAGACGGGTTCTGAAATGGCCAGTTTAGATAAGACGCGTGTTTACCCGAGGCCTCATTAAATCTGCCAGAAAAGAAAACTGCAAATGCTCACAAACATTTGTGGAGATATTCTGGGTTGAAGTGTTTTCATAGATGTATGAACAGTTCTACCATTAATGATGCAGAAGGAAAACCTCCATTTATCCTCCAGGATGAATTAAGTCCAGGTTCCAGTCCAGGATGGATGGATGGATGGATGGATGGATGGATGGGATCAATGGATCAACGCACTAGTCAAATATATTAAAGTTTCTACAATAAAACTTTTGTCAGTATATTGACAAAACATGGACGTTTTACTATTGGTTTTTGTATCTAATCCGTCAAATAAATGAACTTAAACATTATTAGAAAGTCAAATGCAGTCAGTTTTAATTTTTTTTTTTTTTATCCAAATCTGTCTTTATTTATCCAAACCAGAACTAACCCAGCTGTGGACCAGGCCTTTAAACTGGTTTAACTTCGACAGTTTGAACAGAGACATGTCCTATAATAGTGTTTGGACTGAAGGGACACTTATCTGCCCCCTGTAGGTGGGACACATATCTGCCCCCTGTAGGTGGGACATATATCTGCCCCCTGTAGGTGGGACACATGTCTGCCCCCTGTAGGTGGGACGCATGTCTACCCCTGTAGATGGGAGGTGGTAATGAGGTTTGGTAACTGTATCTGGAGTTATTCTGGTCTGTTTCAGTCAGTTATGATGCTTTTTGTAATATTGTGACTTTGGTGTGTAAAGGGTTAACTCAGTGTCAGTCTGTGTGCAGCTGATTCCATCGTACTGTTCAGAACCACCAGCCCTTTGACCCGGTTGTGTTCAGGTGTTTGGACCAGGACCGTGTCAGTATCTGTATGTGGGGCTGCTGTTGTTTTACACTGGTCATTGTGTTGCGTTGGTGTGTTTCCACCGTGGGCCTTTGTTTGGGTGTTTTTCTGAGCGTGTCAGATCTCTGTGGTAGTTTCACTAACGGCTCATGCCCCCCCCCCCCCCCCCCCCCGTTATTTAATCCTCTGGGTGCACTTTGTGTTGCATGCCCGCAGTTTCTCTGTGTGCTTCACGTGCATGGACTGAAACGAGGCAGCGTGAAGCGGAAGTCACGACTCAGATGTCGCTGAGTCCTATTCACGGCTCGGCCCCCCCCTTTGCCTTTTTTTCCTCTTCAATTCTGCTACTGAAGTCGTTACAGAGGAAACGTGACACAGTGTCTTCTGCTGGTGACTCATGGGCTTACTTCTGGAGCTCAGCCTGTTCGATGCAGGGGGATCAAACATAAAGCCCGTGGGCCAAAACAGGCCCCCAGAGGCTCTGATCCGGTCCATGGGGTGAATTTATAACATGAAAAAATTTCACAGGAAGACACTAGTCCCTTTGGTCCATGGTCCATCTGAGCTAAACTGTCCCCATATTTATATAAATGTGTTCCAAGCACAAGTGTGTAATGTTGGTTTTTCCATTCAATCCCAAATGTGCTGATTAGTTTCTCTCTTCTGGTAGATGTCAGTAGAAGTCATTCCATAAACAGGAACATAAATCTGTGTTGTTTTGAATCTAGAATGCTCATTACCATGCAAAAAAATCTTGAATTAAGCAAAAAAAATTTTTTTGAATTAATAAAGGAAAAATGAATCTTGAATTAAGCAAAAAAAATATTGAATTGAGCAAAAAAAAAAAAAAAAAATCTTGATTTAAGCAAAAAAATCTTAAATTAATAAAATCTCCTACTAAATTCTAAACTGATGTGGTTTCCTGGTGTGTCCACGAATGCACACACGTTTGGGTTCAACTCTTCTTTTTCTTCTTCTTGCAACCTCAGCTCTTCTTTAACTCCTGCTCTGAGTTCAGCCTCTTCTGCTGCTGTTGAGCAGGAACTCATGCAAATGAATGAATCATCCCCTTCCCTTTGCAGAAACACTCTAATGAGCAGCCGTTGTGCTCTACTGTTCCTTCCTGCTGTTGTCGATGTGCAGAGCTCTGCACCGTTACAGCGTCACCCACTTTATCTGAAACCCTACATGTGAAATCCTCCAGTATTTAGACATCTGCACCAGGGCTGTAAGAAAATATTGGTTCTGCAATATATCGCGATATTTCCTTTCACGATACTGTATCGATATTAAAAAGTACTGTATGGATATTTTTAGGTGTTTATTCAAATGCAGATGTGGTGGAGGTTCATTTTAGTTTAGTTGTTTTTCTTTTTTGTTTATATTTTATTTATTATTATTTAACACTCTTTTATTAAATAATGTTAGTTCCTTTGTGGGGACAAAATAATGTTCTGATCTTAGTTCTGAACTAATAGAATATGAACATTTGAACAGGATCTTAAACTGTAATCCAGTGTTTTTCAACCTTGGGGTCGGGACCCCACGTGGGGTCGCTTGGAATTCAAATGGGGTCGCCTGAAATTTCTCGTAATTGATAAAAAATAAAAACTACTAATAAAAACTATATGGTGAGTTGAGAGAGACAATCACAATCCATAAAAGACATGACAAACTGTGGTTGTGAAACTGAAGCACTGTGGTTCTGTTTATGTGTAAAATGTTCAATGTGGTCAGTTTCAGATGCTGCAGCTCTTTCCTAATTCATAGTTTGAGTTATTGTTTGTTCAGTATTAATTGTCAGCCTTGTAAATCCAAGCTGGACTGACTGTACATGTCCTGACCAAAGAAAATCAAATTCTCCCTTTGTGCAGTAATCTATGCCTGGCTTTACTGCCTCCGTCCATAATAATATACAATATATAGACTAAATGTCCCCTAACATTAACATTTATTTGTAACATAGTACAGCAAACTATGACATGATCAGAAACAAATTAATTTTAGCAAAAAAAAAAAAAAAAAGCTCCATTTTTAATGTCTGGGGTCACCAGAAATTTATGATGTTAAAATGGAGTCACAAGCCAAAAAACAAAAAAGGTTGGTAACCACTGATGTAATGTCTATAAAACATAATTTCAGTGTGAACACAGGAACATTTTGTGATATAGCATGAGATCCTGTTGTGATCAAATAAAAATGTGTTTAGTATTTGTGCATATTTCTGCTGTAATTCAATTCTTCAAGGAAATAATCTTTAAAAAAAAAAAAGAAACAAACAAAATATTACCTTTTTAACAGTATCGTAATGTATCTTATTATGATCTTAGTATTGTGATTTGTATCGTATCACCAGTTTCTTGCCAGTACACAACCCTAGTCTGCAGCCTGCCGCCGCATCTCTGCCTATATTTGTCTGTTTCCAAGTGTGAGTGCAGAGTACTACGTGCTCCATTTCCCAGCTTTAACTGTCCTCGTTCCCCATCATGCATCTTGTTGTGGGTGGGAGATGAGCGGCAGCAGGTGCAGTGGTAAATGTCAGGGCTACAGTTTCCAACACAAACTATTTATTATCACCGACACCATTTGGCCTGGAGCCGGTCAGCGGTATTCCAAGAATGGTTTTAGACTTAGGTGTGATTTATTCCACGTCCTGAGCTGAACCTGTCTGTCACATCATCCACGGTGTGTTTGTGCAGCATATGCAGCTGCTTTTAACTGTGTCAGCTGCATATTCGAACATGTTAGTGTAATCCCCCATCTGCACGGCTGCATGACCTCTTAAACATGCTCCCCCCCGCATGACTCAGCATAGCATGCAAACACAGGTTGAGCTCGTGCAGTCATCTCCACGCAGCTCTGTGGTCCTCAGCCCAGCCCAGACCTGAGTGGAGCTGTGTGGTTCCCTGAGGACTGATTATACGAAGGCATCCACAGCTCCCAGAGCAGCAGCAAGAAGTGATGAGTCAGACCCACTGCTGGGCTAACAGGTCCGAAAAGGAAAGGAAAGGAGGAGACCACAGACACTAGGGCTGTGCATTGGCAAGAATCTGGCGATACGATACAAATCACAATACTAGGATCATGATACGATATATCATGATACTGTTAAAAAGGCAATTTTTTTGTTTGTTTCTTTATTTTAAATTATTATTTCCTTGAAGAATTGAATTACAGCAGAAATATGCACAAATACTAAACACATTTTTATTTGATCACAGCAGGATCTAATGCTATATCACAAAATGTTCCTGTGTTCAAACCGAAATTCTGTTTTACAGACATTACAGTTGAAGATTCTGTTCAAATGTTCATATTGTATTAGTTCAGAACTAAAATCATAACTTTATTTTTGTGCAGTCCCAACAAAGGAACTAGCATTATTTAATAAAAGAGTGTTAAATAACTAATTACATAAAATATAAACAAAAAAGAAAAACAAAAAACAAAAATGAACCTCCACAATATCTGCATTTAAATAAACACCTAAAAATATTGATACAGTACTTTTTAATATCGATAGTTTTGTGAAATGAAATATCGCGATTTATTGCAGAACTGATATTTTCTTACAGCCCTAACAAACACAGGCCTGAGTCCACATCAGAGACACCATGAATATGATGGAGTTACAGGTCGCTTTTCCACTGACCCTCAAACTGCATGAACATAACTTGTGCATAAAAATTTACCTAATGGGAAAATGACAATTTCACCAAAACTCTCATTTTTTGATCAAAGTTTTTGCACTGGGAAGAGGTGGTTGTTTGGGAATAGCACAAATGGTAATTCACAAAATATTGCAATGGAAAGACCTTTTTCCACAACTAGTCACATGAACAAAAAAACTGATGTTGTTGGACATTACAACAAGAGAAGAATAGTTTTAAAAGAAACATGTCACAGTATGTGTGGACACACCAGGAAACCCAATCATTTTAGAATTTAGTAGGCGATAGAGGGGTAATATAATAATAATAATAATAATAATAATAATAATAATAATAATAATAATAATAATAATGAATATATCTGTAAATCAACACCATATTTATGTTTGTTGACATGTTTATGGAATGACTTCTCAAGTCATCTCACGATAATAAATAACAAAATCATCGCATTTGTGATTTAATGAAAAAACCCAGATTACACACTTTTGTTTTTTCAATATTTATTAAATATCGGTAAAGTTTTGCGCAGATGTCCAATGGAAAAGAGACTACTGTCACCCAGGGACGTAGTTCAGGTTCCACATCCAGACCAATATGATGTAAAACAGGTCGGACCAGTACAAAAATAACATGAAAACAGTCAGATCACATCATGAAAAAGTTTCCATCAACTAACTATCCTTTAAAAAATATGAATAACATGAACAACCTGAAATGTCGTAATATAAATTAGTGTAAGTGGACTAATATTCAGCCTCAGTATATTATTTATACATGTTCATTTTAACATACAGATACAGTGGATCTACAAACACACACAACATTTACAGGGTCGGTACAGGTGCTTGAAATCCTTGAAAATGCTTGAATTTTAATGTTTTTTCAAGGTCTGAGAAGTGTTTGAATGTTCATTTCAGTGTTTGAATGTTAGTTTCAGTGTTTGAATGTTCGTTTGAGTGTTTGAATTCTAACTCTGTGATGTGATTTATTTCTTTATTTTTAGAACTATTGCCACAGTAGATTTTTCTGACTTTGGCTGTTTTTCAGTTTCTATTAAAATCACAGTGTGTTTGAGACATGCATAATTCAGTGTAAGTCCGACGTCCTTTAAAGCAGAGGTGGGGGTGATGTCAGCTGATTAATTGTGTTTTTTACAGCGCGTGGACCTTTTCCAGTTGACCTCCAGTGAACGCTGCAGAAACATTTACCAGCCTGGTCAATATGAGGCAGGTTTTCTGCAGAGATGCTCTGAGGCTTCAGAAGTTGGCAGCTGTAGTCATGTGTCAGCGTTTTGAGAAGCTAATGCTAATGCTAATGCTCTGCCTCAGAATGACATGAAAAACGTTGTGTATGAACCTCTGTTGGGAACCAATTACCTTAATGTAGCGCAGGGATGTCAGGAAGTGGGCCAGACCAGGTCATTAATAGGCCATGTCTACGTCCACAGTACTGTGGCACCAAATATGGGTGTGTCTATTACCACAGAGCCAATCAGATGTTATCATTTGTCCCAGAGCCAATCACAGATCCTGTTCCATGAACTCATTCTCCTCTTGTTTCCACAGTACTGTGGTCACATATGGAGTATACTTCAGTTCATTTTCCTACTACAGTACTGTGGCAACTGATGGAAGAAACCACTAATTAGTGATACTTTATAGTATAAAATAGGAATTGTTGTTGTAAATACTCTGTATGTTGTTTTATGGTGTTCTTTGCTCTGTTCAGTCAGTGAGGCTGAGGTGTTTCAGGATGTGACAAGTTCCCAGTCTACACATAATATAAGGAGAGTACTGATTGGCTCTGTGGTCATAGACACCCATATTTGGTGACACAAGACTGTGTCA
This sequence comes from Sphaeramia orbicularis, assembly GCF_902148855.1. Classification (NCBI taxonomy): domain Eukaryota; kingdom Metazoa; phylum Chordata; class Actinopteri; order Kurtiformes; family Apogonidae; genus Sphaeramia; species Sphaeramia orbicularis. The sequence goes on along the minus strand of NC_043970.1, from coordinate 43,340,481 downwards.
GTAGACACTTCGAAATGAATAACAAAGTAATGTAGAAATAATGTCAACTCCAAACTTTTAAATGTGTTTTAGAATAAAAAAGGAAAATTACAATATGAAAATATTTACATCTACAAACTATTCTTTAAAAAAATGTGAATAACATGAACAAACATGAAAACCTGAAATTTATTAAGAAAAATCAGTGTAATTGTACCAATATTCAGCCTCAGTTTATCATTTCTACATGTTCATTATGACGTACAGATACAATGGATCTACAAATACACACAACATTTTATAACAGACTGAATATTGGAACTATTACACTGATTTATATGAAGACATTCCAGTTTCTTCATATTTGTTCAGTTCATCCACATTTTTGTGAAAGAATAGTTTATAAATGTCAACATTTTCACATGTCATGTAACTTTTTTGGGTTTTTTAAAAACTAAACCTGTAGTTGTCAGTATTTGTAGGTTATAATGACAGTATTTAACCCTTTTAGTGCCTGACGTCCACATGTGGACCCATAGTTGGACTGATGTTCCAAAGGGTTCTAAAGGTCATCTAGTCCAAACCACATGGGTTCAGTCTGTAGACCCTCAGACATACAATGAACTAAAGGATCGTCAGAGTTGGAGAATGTGGACTGATTTGGGATCAGCTAAAGTGAACCTCCTCAGACCCACACATGGGTTTACTGCCCATGGTTAGGGACAAGAGGTTCACAGATTTAGACAAAAATAAAACAAGAACAAAACTGTCCACTGTAAAGGACATTCCATTAAAAAAAAAATGCATTTGAAAAAACTGTTGCATCATGATATTTCCAATATCGGCAATTATTGAATTAAAAAAAGCCCAAACTTATACTTTCCTGGGTCAGAAGAGGGAAAATATCATCTTAATAAAACCATATTTTTAACAAATTCAAAATACATTTCAACTTTAGCCTAATTTCAGAAATAAAATCAATCTAAAACAAATCTAGATCCTTTTTTTTCATAATTCATGCATGAAAGGGTAAATGGTCCGACCCACTTGAGATCCATTAGGACTGAATGTGTCCCCTGAACTAAAGCAATTCATATCTTCAGGGTCATTTTTGCATTTCATAAATTGCTTGCCGGGGCCAGATTGGACCGTCTGGTGTTCTGGCTTTGGACCGTTTGGTGTTCCGGCTTTAGACTGTTTGGTGTTGCGGCTTTGGACTGTTTGGTGTTGCAGCTTTGGACCGTTTGGTGTTCCGGCTTTGGACCGTTTGGTGTCGCAGCTTTGGACTGTTTGGTGTTCCGGCTTTGGACCGTTTGGTGTTCCGGCTTTGGACCGTTTGGTGTCACAGCTTTGGACTGTTTGGTGTTCCGGCTTTGGTGTTCCGGCTTTGAACCGTTTGGTTTTCCGGCTTTGGACCGTTTGGTGTTCTGGCTTTGGACCGTTTGATGATCCAGCTTTGGAACGTTTGGTGTTCCGGCTTTGGCCCATGGGCCATATGTTTGACCCCCTGATGTAGAGGCTCCTGTTCCTGTTTGTGTCTGGAATCAAACTGTAAAAGTAGGAATCTTAATGGAGGCTGAGCTCTGAGCCAGACCGGCCTCGATGAGCCTCAGTAACAAAGATCCTTCTGTCAAACTACTACTGCCCCCCCATCCCCCGTCCTCATGTTTGTCTGAGGAGAGAAACACAGATAAAGATAAAGAAGAGCATCAGGTGTCTCAGACGCAAAAAGTCATCAAAAAGTCATAATCTGGTGCCACAATTAAACATTTATTTTTTTAAAATTCGTTTTTCTTTCTTTTTGCTTTGGTGTTTGACAGTGTAACAGTATCAGATAGTCATTGTTGCTCCAAACACAGGTATCATCACTGAACTAACCAAACAGATAATGTCATGAAAATAAAGTCAAATACATTCAAATAACTAAATATAATACAGAAACAACTGTCAGTGTCAAAGCTAAGGGGAAATATTCAATGTTTTTTTGGTGTTTTCTAATGTTTAAGGATTGTCTTAAAGATTTTTGACATAATGTTAATAAAACTTCAGATTAGATTAGTAGATGAAATACAAAAACATGTAAAAGAGTTAAAAACAAACAGTATGAAAAACATTTGGACAATATTGTGACACTGTGCAGATGATGGACCTCTGGTACCGAAGGGTTAACGTCTTCTAGTGCAGAGGTTTGTGTTGTGGAGGTGAATGGAGGTGCTGCAGGGCTCTGGTGTCTCTGGTGGATCTGATGTTTGTGTGTTTGTGTTTTTCCACATGGTTCTGATGTTTGTGTGTTTGTGGTTCTGATGTTCGTGTGTTTGTGTTTCCTGGTGGTTCTGATGTTTGTGTGTTTGTGTTTCCTGGTGGATCTGATGTTTGTGTGTTTGTGTTTCCAGGTGGTTCTGATGTTTGTGTGTTTGTGTTTCCAGATGGTTCTGATGTTTGTGTGTTTGTGTTTCCAGGTGGTTCTGATGTTTGTGTGTTTGTGTTTCCTCAGGTGCCATTCTCAGTTCTCCAGGGGGAGGGGGTGGAGTATCTGGGCCGTGCAGATGAGGCCGTCATAGCCATGTCCAACTACCGACTCCACCTTAAGTTCAAGGACTCTGTCATGAATGTAAGTGTCACCAAAGTGGACTGGACCGGGACTGCCAGGCCACACCCCCACACAGGCCACGCCCCGACACAGGCCAACAGGAGCAGAGAGGAGGACGTAGTTAGGACACACAGAAAACGCTGTAGTTTGGACACAGAGGACACTCCACGTAGACATTATGAACACAAACCTGCTAACGAGGCCAATAAACCCACTTACAGGCTGCTTGTCATGCAACACAGGAGGGGCAGGGCCTCTGATCTCTTGGGGGGGTGTCTCCACAGGGCCCGGCCCCCGCTGGCACCCCCCCCTCCTCCCTCCTCCCTCCGCTGACATCAGGCCCTGCTTAAACACAAACAGCCCGATTGTTTGCATTCATTGGCAGCAAAATTCCTCCTTCAACCCAAAAGCTGCGTCATGTTTTCCGCAAGGGGGGGGGGGGGGGGGCTTATATTTTATGTATTTTATATATTAGGTAGACTTTTATTGATCCCTCAGGACATTTAGATTTAGTGATTTATTCGGAACATGCAATGAAATTTAACATATATGTGAACAAGTTAAAACGAAATAATCAAACAAAAACCAACCATCAAGACAATCAGGAAAAAACAACAGCCAATAGTTTCATTTTTTATACACAAAAAGTGGCGGGAACAACGATATTATATTATATTATATTATATTATATTATATTATTTTACTACATTTTTTACTGGTTCTGGTTCTGGTCCCCTTCCATCCTGCCTTGACCCAGATCTCAGCTGAAGTGTGTATGAGTGACCTTTGACCCCTGACCCCTCCCTCTGCGCTGCTTTCTGGCCCTTTGCTCCTGTCCGTGTTTGTCTTCTCTCCATGGTTTCCATTTGTGGTGCCATAGCTCCGCCTCCACCTCCTTTAACTCTTTATTTACTTGGTTCTGTTTCATTTGTATTCTTTTAATGTTTTTTCCATTTCCTTCTGTCCTGTCTGTGTGTGTCCGTGTGTCCCTGTCTGTTAGACCTACCCAGGTGTGGACAATCACATATCTGTGAGTACCATATGATCAACACCACCCTCTGCCTCCGACTACACAGGCATAGGACCCCAACGGGTCCCATATCACAGAGCAGAACCCAACCGAACCCAACACCACAGTCAGGATCATAGCTCTGAAAATGTCCCCAGAACGACCAAAAAGCAGCTTAAAAACACACATGATCAACCAGGTTCTGATGAAGGTTAACGTCAGTATCAATAATTATCACAGTTACTGTCAAAGTCTGTATTTATTCAGTTTTAAGGGTTAATGTTTTCAGTGAAAGTTGAAGAAACTGTTATTTATGATTCATAAAACACAAAACATGATGAAAACAACCAAACACAAAAACAACAGCAGCGAAAAGCCTGTATAATATATATATATATATATATATATATATATATATATATATATATATATATATATATATATATATATATATATATATATATATGTATGTGTATATATATATATATATGTATATATATATATATATATATATGTGTATATATATATATATATATATATATATATATATATATATATATATATATTTTTTTTTTAAAGTAAAAACCTGTTAAAAAAAACTGTCAAAACCTGTAAAAAAAAAAAAAAAAGTAAAGACCTGAAAAAAAAAAAAAAAAAAAAAACCTGGAAAAACTTGTAAAAAAAAAACCTGTAATAACCTGTAAAAAAAACTGTAAAAAAAGACAGACTTTAAAAAAAACAACAACTGTCAAAACCTGTAAAAAAAAAAAAAAACTGTAAAAACCTGTAAAACAAAAACACCTTTAACAAAAAACTGTAAAAACTTGTAAAAAAAAAAAAAAAAAAAACCCTGTAAAAACAACAACTGTAAAAACAACCCCTGTAAAAACCAGTAAAGAAAAAAACTTAAAAAAAAAAAAAAAAACAACAAAAAACTATAAAAAGAGAGCCTGCATTAAGTCAGGATTAAAACATTCAAACTGGTTCTTTGTGGTTTTAAACTGGTTTATGGACAGAAAACGTAAGATATGCCTGTATTTGTTCCACAAGGGGAAATTCCAGACTGGGAAAAAATGAAAAAACTAGATGTAAAATATTATGCTGTTTTTAAAATAAAAGGTTAAATATCAGAACTTCCATGATGATCATTTAAAATAAACCTTAAACCCAGATCTGTCCTGATCAGTACCTTAGTTTCTGATCCTTCCAGTTAAATTCTCCTGATATGAACCATCCTCTGTGGAATAAAAGGAATTTAGATGAATTCAGCCTAAAGTCTCTGTTCAATCATGTCTGTTTTTATTTACTTTTTTAAATTATTTGACCTGTTACTTGTTCTGTTGTTTAATTAACATGTCTTTTCTATCAGTATTCATTCTTTTTCATCGTCTTTGAACTGGCTTTAATCACAGTTTTTAAAGTGTCTCAGAAAATCTTGGCCGAAATGGTAAATATTAGTCAGTATTTTACATTTATTCATATTTCTGTTAGTTTGAGTAAAGCAGGGTTCTGATCTGGTCCAGATTATAGGTTCTGATCTGGTCCAGATTGTGGGTTCTGATGCGGTCCAGATTGTGGGTTCTGATCCAGTCCAGATTGTAGGTTCTAGATCTGGTCCAGATTGTGGGTTCTGCTCCGGTCCAGGGTGGGCGGGGTTTCCAGCAGGTCTTGGTCCTCCAGGCTGACGGTCCTGCTCTGTGCTCTGTCGCCCCCTACAGGTTCCTTTGAGGCTGATCGAGAACGTGGAGAGCAGAGACATGTTCCAACTGCACATCATCTGTAAAGACTCCAAGGTCGTCAGGTGAGGAGACGAACTGCACATGCTCAGACGAACCCCTTTAACAAGCGCCTTTAGAATGGCTTTAATGAGCGCCTTTAGAACATCTTTAATGAACGCCTTTAACGATTGTACGCACAAATTCAAAATTGTAAATGATCTAATGGACCATATGTGTGGTTTCATGTTGACATTTTTGATATCTGATTTGGTTTGACCCGGATTTGTTCGCACAATCGAAAGAATAAAAAACAACTGTTTTTGATTTTTGATTTGTACATAAATAATGAAATAACCAGTATTTTTTTCATGTTTTGTTTTTCAATTTTGGATTCTTAATTGAATATGAAAAGAATGTATGATCCTCCTCTGTGTTTCCCCCTCCTGTTTCCTCCTCCTCCTCTGTTTCCTCCTCTGTGTTTCCTCCTCCTCTGTTTCGTCCTCCTCCGTGTTTCCTCCTTTTTCCTCCTCTGTTTCCTCCTCCTCTGTGTTTCCTCCTCCTCCGTGTTTCCTCCTCCTGTTTCGTCCTCCTCCGTGTTTCCTCCTCTGTTTCCTCCTCTGTTTCTTTCTCCTCTGTTTCCTTCTCCTCCTCTGTTTCCTCCTCCGTGTTTCCTCCTCTGTTTCCTCCTCCTCTGTGTTTCCTCCTCCTCCTCCATGTTTTCTCCTCCTCTGTGTTTCCTCCTCTTCTGTGTTTCCTCCTCCTCTGTTTCCTCCTCCTCCGTGTTTCCTCCTCCTCTGTGTTTCCTCCTCCTCCCTGTTTCCTTCTCCTCCTTGTTTCCTCCTCTATGTTTCCTCCTCCTCCTCTGTTTCCTCCTCAGGTGCCACTTTGCCACCTTTAAGCAGTGCCAGGAGTGGGTGAAGCGTCTGAACCGGGCCTCCGCCCACCCGTCCCGCCTGGAGGACCTGTTCGCTCTGGCCTACCACGCCTGGTGTCTGGGAGGCAGCGCCGACGACGAGGACCAGCACGTCCACCTCTGCCGTCCAGGTGAGGACACGCACTGACTGACGCTCAGTTCACCTCCAACGTTTAGGTGTTGTCTAACATGTCCGTCTACCTTGTGTCCACGTCCATGTGCAGGTGACCACGTACGTCAGCGGATGGAGATGGAGGTGAAGAGGATGAACTTCGACACGCAGAACATCTGGAGAGTGTCCGACATCAACTGCAATTATAAGTACGTTACACATCCACCACCTGAGCACAGATGGAACCAGAGTCTGAGGAGGTTTACACAGAAAAGACCCAGTTTACGTCCACAAACCTATCAGTCTGTATAAACTATAAGGACAAAAGTATTGGGACACGTCACATCTACAGCTGTCCCATGTCCTGTTCTTCAGGTCTAACACCCTAATGCTGAAGGCATGTAGAGGAGGTGACCCCCCTTCCCCACACATGCACACACACACACACACACACACACACACTTAAGGTCATTAGCATTGGGAGTAACACCTACACAGACCACTCCCCCTACAGGTTTATAAGTGCAGCCCCCCCCCCCCCAAGTTATTAGAACTGAAGAAGTCTGTTGGATGAAAATGAAATGTTTACAAAAAAGTGAAACCAGTTCAGCAGAACCCAGAAGAACCACCATGAAGAGCCACCAAGACCTGGACAAATGAGAACCTACATTTAATAGGACTTGAGGGCAGGAAGATTAGAGGATGGGGACAGGAGGACTGGAGGATTAGAGGACCAGAATACTACAGGATGGGAGGACAAGAGGAATAGAGGACTAGAGGACTGGAAGACTAGAGGGTGGGAGGACTATAGGACATGAGGACTAGAGGAGTGGAAGACTAGAGGATGGGAGGACGAGGAATAGAGGACTAGAGGACAGGCGTATTAGAGGACAGGAGGATTAGAGGATGAGAGGATGGGGACAGGAGGACAATAGAACAGGAGGATTAGAGGACAGGAAGACTAGAGGATGGGAGGACTGGAGGAATAGAGCACTATAGGACTAGAGGATAAGAGGACTAGAGGATGGGGAGATAAGAGGACAGGATTACTGGAGGACAGACGGATTAGAGGACGGGAGGACTGGGAGAAGACATCCCTCTGAGGGACACAGACATGCAGGACGACTGTCTAATTAAGCAAACCGCCGCCTGCTGAGGACGTGACTCAGCACAGTCCACTTTCACTGATCCCCCGTCTGCATCCCCCCTCCCTCCTCAGACAGACAAGGGGGAGGGGGGGGTCACATGGTAGAGGAGGCGGAGACCGGAGGCAGATGGAGGCAGTCGAACCCTGTAGAGACTCAAAAAAGACAATATCACACACTGTTGGACGCAGCTTTAACACTCTAACGTTTACACTGAAGCTTTAGTTCTGTGGTTGGACACAGGCCTCACTAACGAACACCCCCCCCTCGGTGCTTCTGCCCACAGGCTGTGCTCCAGTTACCCCCAGAAGCTCCTGGTCCCCATATGGATCACAGATAAGGAGCTGGAGAGTGTGGCGTCCTTCAGGTCCTGGAAGAGGATCCCAGTGGTGGTCTACAGGTACATGTCCACATCTGGTACCAGCAGAGTCACAAAAGATACACATGTCCATGTCTGGTACCAGCAGAGACATAAAAGACACACATGTACACATCTGGTACCAGCAGAGACACAAAAGACGCACATGTCCATGTCTGGTACCAGCAGAGACACAAGACACACAGGTTTACGCATTTATCCAACCTTTACGTCATTGAAATGCGACAAACGTCCCAGTTGTTGGTCCTCCATATTTCCTTCTGTAAATACAGTGTGTCTGCGTAGTCTCGTATTCCATCAGGACCTCTTTAGTGCATGTGGGTCACTTCAGGGTCACATTAAGTTCAGACTCAAAACTGATAGAAGTCGCATTTAATGTGGAATATGAACCAACACACAAAACAATCAGATTTCACACAAAAATCCGTATTGTGCATTAGACCTGCTGTGTGGGCGGAGCCTTAGTGACTTCGACATCCCTGGTTTAAAACACGGTTCTGATGGGGTTCTTGTTTTGGTTCTGGTCCAGACACCAGAGGAATGGCGCCGTCATCGCCCGCTGCAGTCAGCCTGAGATCAGCTGGTGGGGCTGGAGGAACACGGACGACGAGTACCTGGTCACGTCCATCGCCAAGGCCTGTCAGATGGACGCCGGGTCCAAAGGGACCTGTGGAGCGCCGGGCTGTCGGGGGCGGGGGGAGGGGCCTGACTCCTCCGATGGAGACTTTGGTAAAACATCACACACTGTGGTTCCACTGAGGTTCTGGACTGTTGGACATATTTAGTTTAAATCTGTTAGACGTGATGGTTTTAAAGTTAATGAAGGTCAAACAGACGGGGTCATAGTTTGGACAGACAGACAGAGACTGTCCTCTGGGACAGACGGTTGAATTCATATCATTGACAGATGTGATTATGGAATGTTAAACACACACATATCCCCTCTGTGGGACAAGAAACATGGACTAATGAGTCCAGATGTAGAGGATGAGGACGTTTCAGCTCCTTAATGGACTGGGTCTGGTCCTGTCTCTGGTCCTCCTCCTCTAATGATGCTGTCCATCTGTCTGTCTGTCTGCCCCTCTGTCTGTCCATCTGTCTATGTGTCCATCTGTCTGTCCCTCTGTCTAGACTCGTCTCTAACCGGTGGATCCAACTGTGAGGACAACGTCGTCCCTCAGAAGCTGCTGATTCTGGACGCTCGTTCGTACACGGCTGCGGTGGCAAATAGAGCCAAAGGCGGAGGCTGCGAATGTGAAGGTGAGAACCACAGAATCACAACAAGTCCTGGACCCAGACCTGTCCTGGATCCGGTCTGTTCTGGTCCTGACCCAGAACCATCCTGGATCCGGTCTGTTCTGGTCCTGGACCCATCCTAGACCTGTCCTGGACCCAGAACCATCCTGGATCCAGTCCTTTCTGGTCCTGGACCCATCCCAGCCCCGTCCTGCGGCTGTGGTTCTGACCCATGGTTCTGCTGCTGTGTGTGTCTGTGTTCAGAGTACTACCCTAACTGTGAGGTGATGTTCATGGGCATGGCCAACATTCACGCCATCAGGAACAGCTTCCAGGCTCTACGCACCGTCTGCAGTCAGATCCCAGACCCAGGAAAGTAAGTCCATCTGTTTAACCTTTGACCTCACCCCCTTAAAACACACAGTGAGACAGACAAACACCGTCTGAACACAAGGCCCAAAACATGAAAGAGAAACTGTACGTTCATTTTCATTTACACTTAATTTACTGCGACGGCGCTGTGTGTGTGTGTGTGTGTGTGTGTGTGTGCATGCATGCGTGTGTGTGTGTGTGCGTGTGTGTGTGTGGGGGGTTAATCTTGATACTTTCTTCTCATAGTGACAGGTGTTTTTATTACCTCCACCAAGGAGGTTATGTTTTTGCCGGCATTGGTTTGTGTGTCTGTCTGTCTGTGTGCAAGATAACTGAAACAGTTATATAAGTTATAAACTGAAATGTTCAGTAAAAGCTTAACCTGCTGATGTTCTGATGGGTGTGGTTCTGATCCGACCCGTCCAGTTGGCTGTCTGCATTGGAAAGCACCCGTTGGCTGCAGCACCTGTCCGTCATGCTGAAGGCGGCGGCTCTGGTGTGTTCGGCCGTGGAGCGTGAAGGCCGACCCGTCCTGGTCCACTGTTCAGACGGATGGGACCGCACACCGCAGATCGTAGCGCTCGCCAAGATCCTGTTGGACCCGTACTACAGGACGCTAGAGGTGGGTCCAAACCCGGTGGAAAAATAAATAAATAAATGAATAAATAAATATAATTAAAATAACCCCAGATGTCTGGATAAACTCCAGGTTCTGTATGGGTTCTGTTGGTTCAGTATGGGTCCAGTATAAGTTCAGTATGGGTCTGGTTTGGGTTCTGTTTGGGTTTTATGGGTTCTTCATGGGTTGTATAGGTTTTGTATGGGTCCAGTATGGGTTCTGTGTGGGTCCAGTATGGGTTTTATGTGTGTTCTGTGTGTGTTCTGCTGGTCCACTGAGCCCGTCCTGCTGTTGTGTCTCCTCAGGGGTTCCAGGTGCTGGTGGAGACTGAGTGGTTGGACTTTGGACATAAGTTCGGGGACCGCTGTGGACACCAGGAGAACTCAGATGACGTCAGTGAACAGTGTCCTGTCTTCCTGCAGTGGTTGGACTGTGTCCATCAGCTGATCAAACAGTTCCCCTGTCTGTTTGAGTTCAACGAGGCCTTTCTGGTGGGTGGGGCTACGTCTCCTATGGACCGCCCACTGAGGGCTCCTCCTACTCCTCAATCATCTTCATCCTCTTTTTCTCCTCCTCTTCCTCCTCCTCCTCCTTCTACTCCTCCTCTTCTTCCTCCTACTTTTCCTCCTCCTCCTTCTCCTTCTCCTCCTCTTCTTCTTCCCCCTCCTTTCCTCCTCCTCCTCTTCCTCCTCCTCCTACTCCTCCTCTTCGTCTTCCCCCTCCTTTCCTCCTCCTCCTCTTCCTCCTCCTCCTTCTCCTCCTCTTCGTCTTCCCCCTCCTTTCCTCCTCTTCCTCCTCCTCCTCCTCTTCCTCCTCCTTTTCCTCCTCCTTCTCCTCCTTCTTCTCCTCCTCTTCCTCTTCCCCCTCTTTTCCTCCTCCTCCTCCTCCTCCTCCTTCTCCTCCTCTTCCTCTTCCCCCTCCTTTCCTCCTCCTCTTCTTCCTCCTCCTCCTTCTCCTCCTCTTCCTTCTTCTCCTCTTCCTCCTCCTTTTCCTCCTCATCCTCCTTCTCCTCCTCCTCCTCCTCCTCTTCCTCCTGAACTTCAGTCTAAATAAACAAATAAATTTGTGCTTTCAGTATTTTTCAGTTTAGTTTAATTTTTCCTGTTTTTATTTTTGTTTTTTTCCTGTGTTTGTAGGTTCTTCATTAAACCTGTCTCCAGCGCTGATGTTCACGTTCATGTTCACATTGATGTTAAATCCTGTGTTTTTGTTCCACAGGTGAAGTTGGTTCAACACACGTACTCATGTCTTTACGGGACGTTTCTGTGTAACAACGGTCGTGAGAGAGAAGCTAAAAACATCTACAAACGGACCTGCTCTGTGTGGTCGCTGCTCCGGACAGGAAATAAGAACTTCCAGAACTTCCTCTACATCCCCAGTCATGACATGGTTGGTACCAGAGTCAGATGAAACACCTACTATGTCTGTAACAGAGTTAGAGGACAGCTTCTTTTTCTTCTTCTGTTTCTCCTTCTTCTTCTTCAACTCCTTCCTCTTCTCCTTCTTCTTTTTCTCCTTCTCTTCCTTCTTCTTCTTTTTCTCCCTCTCCTCCTTCTCTTCCTTCTTCTTCTCCTTCCTCTTCTCCTTCTCCTTCTTCTCTTCCTTCTCCTCCTCCTCTTCCTCTCTTTCTTTTTTATCTGCTGCATCGTTTCTCTCTTTGTTTCTCTTCCTTTTCTTTTTTGTTTTCTTTCTCCTTTTCTTTTTCCTGTTCTTTTCCTTTTGTTTTTCCTTTTCTTTCTCCTTTTCTTTTTCTTTCTCCTTTTCTTTTTCCTGTTCTTCTTCTTTTTCCTGTTCTTTCTCCTTTTCTTTTTCCTTTTCTTTTTCCTTTTCCGTTTCTACTCGTGGATCCTCCTCTCGTTCATCTACCTGCCTTTGGTTTTTGTCAGGTGTTAATTTGGTCGGTGCTCACAGGATTATTCTACTATTATTCCACTCACTTCAGTTAATAGAGTAACAGCTGTCGGCGCCGTCCTGCTGTTACCGACGGCGACGGTGCTGACTCACATGAGCACTGATGTGGAACTGGAGGTGGATGTGGAGGCTTTATTTACCGTCCTGCTTCCATCTGAGAGTTCATGCAGTTCCGTATTAAAGCTGTAAACAGTGGAATGGACGGTGCCGGTCACTGATGACCTGTGTGGACCTTCTGACCGTCCAGGTGCTGCAGCCCGTCTGCCACACCCGGGCATTACAGCTGTGGACCGCTGTCTACCTACCCACCTCCTCGCCATGCACGGCCGTGGATGACGCCATGGAGCTGTACCTCCCCCTGAATGGCGGCGGAGATGAGCTCACCTCCCGCTCCTTGGACAGGTGCGTAGGTCCATGCAGAGCTCCTCACATACTGAGGTTTGATTGGCACACACTGCCCCCTGGAGGCCCAAGCACGAACTACACCATCAGCACTGCACCTAAAGGAGCCACTTCCCTTTTTAATTTAGTTTTTTAATTAATTTTAGCTGCGTTATTACATTTATCCAGTGTTTCTTATATGATCCTTAACCCTTAAAGACCCAAACTTTCACCATAGACCAGAACCATCTACTGATGTAATAATTGGTGTAAAATGCAGTTTTACCTCAATTATTCATGGAATAAAAGGTACAAAATCATGTACAATGAGAATTAAATGAGCAAAGTGCTTGGAAAATAAGGAAAAAAATTGACCATAAAACCTTGAAATATGGCATAAAAGTGAACAAATCCTTCTAAAGTGAAGAGAAAATGATGAAAATGCTTGAAAATTAGCAGAGTTCATTGTTTCATTCCATCCAGAACCCTGTATTTATTCAGTTAACCCTCAAAAACCAAAAGCATCTACTGATCTAAACTGTTTAATACCTGCTGATCCACTAATATGATCAAGCCATGTCAATAACTGGTGTAAAATACAGTTTTACCTCAATTATTCATAGGATGAAATGTACAAACAACATGTAAAATGAGCAAAATACTTGAAAAATACGGAAAAAAATAACCAAAAAAACCTTGAAAGCTAGCACAAAAGTTAAAAAAAAATCATCGTAAACTGAGGAGAAAAAGGGAAAAATACTTGAAAAATTTGGAAAATGTGTCATGTCATACCATCCAGAACCCTGTATTTATTCTGTTAACCCTCAAAAACTAAAATCATCTACTGATGAAACTGTTTAATACCTGTTGATCCACTAATCTTAACAATCCATGTCTATAATTGGTGTAAAATACTTGTGATATGAGAATAAAATTAGCAAAATGCTGAAAAAGTAAGGAAAAACATAACCAAAAACCTTTCAAATATGGCATAAAAGTGAAGAAATCCTTCTAATATGGAGAAAAAATTTGCAAAATACTTGAAAAATTAGCAGAGTTCATCATTTCATACCATCCAGAACCCTATATTTATTCTGGTAACCCTAAAAAACTGGAACCATCTACTGATCTAAACTGTTGAATACCTGTTGATCCATTAATCCTATCATTACAAGTTAATAATTGGTGTAAAATACAGTTCTTCATCTTTTCATGGTCATCAGATATGGCCATATTTGGACATTCAGAGGCTCCATAGTTACCGTGGAAACACTCTCATCTTCTTCAACAATGATTTAGTTTTTAATTAATTTTAGCTGTTTTATTATATTTATTCTAGTGTTTTTTTATATGATCCATAATATTTATTTTTACTGGATGTCACTTTAATTTCATTGTACACGTTACAATGACAATAATTATTCTGTTCTGTTGTTGGATACTGAACAGTCCAAGAAGATGAAGGTTATGAAAACTAAACAAAAAAAAAAAAAACAAGAGAGAAATTGTCCATTTATTTCATTCCAACCCTTTGTATTCTGTTTATAATTGACCAGCTTTGTAGTTGTACCAGTTTCATACCAGCAGAGGGCAGCACATCACATGTGTGAGTCCAGTCCACTTCAGAAGTGAATCACATGACGAAAACTGATGATGATGATGAGGCTGTGTCTCAGATCAGCCCCGATTCCTTTAATGCAAAGAAAATCCCATGAATCTTAAACTGAATCTGAAAAAAATCCACTAAGTTGAGTTGAGTTTAATGAGTCGTTATTGCCATGGTTACGGACCAAACCTTTCATCTTTTATCCATCAGTACTTATCTTTTCTAGGTGAATATGTCATTTTTGACTTTTTAAACCTTCATATCACAGAACACAAACTGATTCAATCAAACCAAATGTTGAATAATGATTAAAATCAGATTAAAATAATTAAACTAATAAAACTGATGTCTTTTTTTTCCGCAGACTCCCGAAGACGCGCTCCGTGGACGACCTGATGTCGTTGTTTGAGAATGGGGCGCCACTGACCCGCACCTCCAGCGACCCCAACCTCAACAAGCACTGCTCTGCACTGGAGCCCGCCCCTGCTGTGGGAGGAGCCTCAGCAGACGCCAACACACCTGAGACCGCCCCCGTGGATGGCGAGGAGGAGGAGGAGGAGGAGGAGGGTCCTCCAAGTCCAGAGGACGTCAAAGGGTCACCAGAGGAGGAGCCATGTCTGACCACGCAGCCACTGCCGTCCCCGCCCCTCCCTCCCGCCCCCCTCAGTACAGACACCGCCCTCCCTCACAGCCCCCTCCCCACCCCCGTCCTCCACCAGGCGTGGCCTCAGACCACCGACGCTCCGTGCCCACCCCCGCCACCGCAGGACCACAGCCCCTGTAGGACAGAAACCACGTCACCCGCCAACCAATCAGAGCCCTGCTTACCTCTGCCCTGCAACGGCACGCAACTGCCCGCCAGCACGCCGCCGTGGCTGCTGAACGGCCACGCCCACAGCCCCGCCCATGGCCTCTCTGAGTCCACGGGCCTGCTGATCCTGAAGCAGCTCAGCCCCCCCCTCCCCATGGAAGACTCCACAGAGACTCTGACGGGGGAAACGGACCCGCCCACCGTCGCTGCCCCACCTCCAGACAGTGAAGACCCCGCCCACAATCAGAACGGCGAAGAGTCAGAGACACAGACTGAGAAGGAGGAGTTGAGGACAGACTCGGTGAAAGCAAAGGAGCGCGTGTCAGCGGCAGCAGACTCTGCCCAGTCCCAGGTTGGAAGTCGTCATGTGACCTCCCAGAGTCAGCTGACCGACCTGTCCTTTCTGGGGACGCACTGGGACAGCGTCCAGGGTCTGGTCCAGTCCGCCTGCAGCGGCGCCGCCCACGCCAGCATCAGGGCAGGGTCGTACCAGAGTCGGCGGCTGGTCAATAAACTGCTCCGCTCCCAAGGCGTGGCGCTCGCCAACGGCGCCCAGTGCTGCCGCCGTGAGGCTCTGTGCTGCCCCAGCAGCCCCATGCTGCCCGCTGCCAGGGGATACCCCGCCCTCTGTGGCCCCACCCTCAGCCTCAACAGCTACTCCCTGGCTGGACACCAGCTCCTGCCCGTGTCCTACTCCTCCCCTTCCGCCTCCAGCTCCCCGCCCCCACCCCATGCTCCCGCCTACCTGGACGACGACGGCCTCCCCGTGCCCATGGACGCCGTTCAGCAGAGGCTGCGGCAGATCGAGGCGGGATACAAACAGGAAGTGGAGGTTCTGAGGCAGCAGGTCCGTCAGCTGCAGATGAGGCTGGAGAGTAAACAGTACGGCACCCCCCCCTCAGAACCTGACGTGGACTACGAGGATGACATCGTGAGTAGCTCCGCCTCCTTCACCTCCATCTGTCTGTCAATGTTTACTTTTCATCATCTGTTGTCTCCGGAAAAATGGATCAAATTCACATTTGAACTTGAATCTGAAAAACATTCATAGAAGCTGAAAACGAGACAAATGGACATGAATGTTATTAATGAACAAATATTAATTATATTATATTCATATTCCTGTCGATAAACTAATGTGAGTATGTCAAACTAACCGGTATTATTGCACTGGTTAAATTAAACTTTAAAGAAATATTGATTTTTCTGTGTCTGATCCTCATGAACAAGACATCTGACAGCTGGAGACATGATGTGTCCACATATTTATGTCCGTATAGTTAATAAACATCAATATTTCACTGTAGTTTAATGGTAGATTTGTCTTCCTCAGTCAGATGTGATGAAAGTAGATGGAAATGATTATTTACAGTCAGAGCAGGACAAATATTAGAGACATTTAGAGGAAGAACATTGAAAATCAGAGTCAGGGAGAAAAAAAACAGAATTAATGTAGATATAAATTCAGTCCAAACCATTTGTGAGTCATTTTAGAAACAAAGATAATAACTGAACACAAATAAGCCAATGCACTGATATCTGTCCCATAATATCAAACTCTATTCTGACTTTAGTCCTTATTGTTTTATATCCCAGACCCCTGTTAGAAAAGAAACACCTGGATTCAACGGGTCCACAGACTGATGGACACAGACTGTTGGACACAGTGGACCGTGTTCCCACTGAAGTGTTTCTGTGTCTTCTCTGACCCTGTAAACACATGTCCAGTGTCCACATGTCCAATGTGCACATGTCCATGGACCACCTGTCCACATGTCCAGTGTCCTTGTGGTGTCCTGACTGTCCGTCTCTGTTCCCAGACATGTCTCCGTGAATCCGACAACAGTAATGAGGAGGATTCTCTGTCAACGCACAGCGAGGACCGTCTGTCCGAGGGCAGCTGGGACCGAGTGGAGCGCAAGGACACAGAGGTCGGCCCCACCCACAGCCCCGCCCACCGCCTCTTGCCCGCGTCCTTCACCTGTCCCACCTCTGACCGTGTCCATCTGTCTGTCCGTCTGCAGGTGACCCGCTGGGTTCCGGACCACATGGCCTCGCACTGTTTCAACTGTGACTGTGAGTTCTGGATCGCCAAGAGACGCCACCACTGCAGGTACGGCACCAGAACCACAAACAGAACCTGGGTCACAAACAGAATACTGTCACATCACAACTATTATTAGAAACAAGTGTCATTTTTAATTTAATTTAATTTGAAATAAAATTAATAATAAATTTATTCATAGAACGAGTTACAAACAACAACGATGAAAGAGTCAGATGATAATGGAAACACTTCAGTTCAAGAACAGGATAAAAAGGAGATGGAAACAAGGAAACAAACCAAAACAAACCAAAAATGGAAAAAACACCAAAAAACAAGGACAGGAGACAGAACCACAGCGGTGTGTCAGATAATCTTCAGTTCTTTATATCAAAAAAAAAAAGAGGACGAAAGGAGTCAAATGAAAATGAACGAAATGAAAATCAAAGAAAGAAACAAACGTCCTGCTCCCTCAAATGAAAGTTTCCACATGTAGGGAAAAGGAGAATTATCTGCACAACAGAGGAATTAGTGAAACATCTGTAGGTTTCACTTTCACTTTATGGTCTGGTAATGATGCGCAAGTCTGTTTTTTTTCAACCCGTAGGGCTTTTGTAGAATTATTTCACCTGACCCAACCCGCCCTGCAAGTAACCCGCTGATGTGCACATCACTAACGTACAGAACGTACGTAACGTACACCCTCATATAATACCTGGACGGACCTGTGCATAGACCGGCTACAGCAGTGGAAAACATCCGGCCCACGGACCAAAACTGATACTACAGAATACAAAAAAGATACTAAAGTTATTCAGAGTCAAAGGTGTCAGAGTTGTTTTAGTTCAGGTTCCACATTCAGACAAACTGGGATCTATAGTAAAATAATAGGATAATAGCTATATAATAATGACTACACATTTAAATCTAAATTTCATTGTAAAAAGTTTGTATCCGATCGGTGTCAGATCAGTATCAGCAAAACTAATCATAAAAAAATCAGATTTGAGCAAAAAAAAATCCAGATCAGGACATCACTAGTTAGTGTAGGAGTTTAACACTGTTTATTATGGGATGGATTTAGTGGATGAATCAGAATTTAAACAATCAGACACAAATGAACAACTGTTGAATTCAGACCGAAAACAAACTGAAAAATAATTTGAGCTTTAATAACAGGAAGTGGAAAGTGTGTTTAATATACTCACCTGGACACCGGAGGGTTAAAGTGTGTTTAATATACTCACCTGGACACCGGAGGGTTAAACTGTGTTTAATATACTCACCTGGACACCGGAGGGTTAAAGTGTGTTTAATATACTCACCTGGACACTGGAGGGTTAAAGTGTGTTTAATATACTCACCTGGACACCAGAGGGTTAACTGTGTGTGTGTGCGTGCGTGCGTGCGTGTGTGTGTGTGCGTGCGCGCGCATGCGTGTGTGTGTTTGTTTGTTTGTGTTCATTCCAGTTCATTTCACACCCGTTGATAAACATTCATCATCAACACGTTGCATAACATTATTTACCTGAAGGTGGTTTGTCATGTGACCATTGAACAGATCAGATGGAGTCGTGAGTGTCGGGTTCACATCTATATTTATCGTTAGTCGTATATTCAACGCAGTCAGAAACAGATGCTCAAGGTCAACGTCCTTCACACCTGTTTCAGAACAGATAATGAATATGGAACATCTTAGATTTAAGAGACATTTAAGTGTTTATGGGGATGATGAAGACGTGGAACATGAACCAGTTTATTGAACAGCATTAGAGTGAAAAACAAGAAAAGCACAAACAGCAGCAGGAGAAGGACACACACACACACTCGTAGACCTATGACCAAGTAGAACAGACTCATGTTACTTCATCTAAGGGTCAATTCAGATTAACATCTGTTATTGTTGTGAATTATGGCTGTAATGGTCTGTACCAGTATGTTCTATATGTGTGTGTGTATATATATATATATATATATATATATATATATACATATACATATATATATATAGCCCCCCGTTTGCCCTGGATCTGCCTCTGCTCTGTCCATCAGCAGGTTTTACTCATGTTGTTATTGTTGTATTTTATCAAACTGACACTCGTTTGTATTTAATTCTGTGGTTTTTGTCTTCGCTGCTGCTCCGGTGATAATCGGATCAGAACCGTCCCTAACCCCGTTTGCGTCTTTGTGTTTTTTCAGGAACTGTGGGAACGTGTTCTGTAAAGACTGCTGCCACTTGAAGCTGCCCATCCCGGACCAGCAGCTCTACGACCCGGTTCTGGTCTGTAACACCTGCCACGACCTGCTCTTGGAGTCCCGGACCCGCGAGATCCGCAGCCAGCAGCTGAAGAAGGCCATCGCCACAGCGTCCAGCTGAGAGACACGCCCACCGCCACGCCCTTTGGACGGCCCGGAGCCCGCCCGCCGAAGCGGGGGCAGAGGATGAGGAGGGACGCTCGGTCTGACGAAGAGGAGACGGAGACGAGTGGGCCGGGTCGACCCGCAGAACCCAGAGTTCACAGACTATTTTAGCGGCGTCGCGGCGTCCTGCTGCGTCCGTCCGCCACACCGTCCACCCCGTTTAGAACCAAACACCTGCACTTCCTCCTAGACCTGGACCCGGACCGGGTCGGGATGCCTCCGCCCGTGACACCGGAGGATCCTCCAGAACCTGAGCTGCTGCTACAGTATTTAAACGGACGAACTGAGACCAAACTGGAGCTAAAAGGGAGAAACTGCTGTTTACGCATCTTTTCTGTGGAGCCTGAATGTAACGTTTAAGGCACAGGAGTTCAAGTGGCGTTCAGGTTCTACGTTCAGCCCAGTATGACCAAAAACGGACCGGACCAGAACAATAATAACAGAGGGAAAAAAGTAATATCACATGATGAAAATGTTCACATGGACGAACTATCCATTAAAAAATGTGAAAAGCATGAACAAAAGAAAAGTTTAAAGAAAAATAAGAAGAATTTCAGTTTATTATTTATACATGTTTATTCTTACGTACAGATACAGTGGATCAAATGCACCAAACATTTAAGGACAGACAGAATATTAGTTCAATTACACTGATTTCAGATTATTCAAATTTGTTCCAATTATTATTTTTTAAAAACATGTTTAAAAATTTAGCAAAAATGAACAGATATAAACAAAAGAAACAAATATGAACAAATTAAACAGTAACAAGAATAAAACCTGCACAAAAATTATCAAACAAAAAAGATAAACATCAACAAAATGATATTAAATTACAGTTATTTCTATAAAGATATTTCATGTTTTTTATATTTGATCAGTTTATTCACATTATTTGTTAAAGGTTAGTTTGTAAATATAAAGGTTTTCATGTGATTTTACTTTTTAAACTAAAACAAATAAAAACGTTTGATTTGTCATTATTTCTGCTTTATTCTGTTCTTATTCTACTGGTTCTGATCCGCTTTAGATCCTATTGGTCTGAATGTAGAACCTGAACTAACCTGATTTTTATCGGCTTTTATTGTTCAAATGTTCCGTGTCATTTTTTTCCCGTGGGCCGGATCGGACCCTTGTCTGAGCCGCGGGCCGTATGTTGGACCCCCCTGGTTTAACAGATAAACTGGACGTTGGTTGAACATGTGCACCGTCGCCATGGTTATGTCTGTCGCTGCTTTTCTGGGATGCGTCGCTTCGTTCTGTGTCGGGACCCGTTGGGACCCGACGTCGTTTCTCCCGATCCCACAGAGGGTCCCTGAACGCACCGTGGGTTTTTTTCCCGTTTTTTTATCGGCGTGCATCCGATGGTTTCTGTCGTTTCCTTCTGACGTGTTGGTGTCGTCCGGACAATAGTGCCATATTCTGTTTGTTCTTTTGTCGGTGGCAGGTTTGGGAAAAATCGCTGCTAAAGAACCAGAGAAAAGGAAAGGTGAACGGAGGTCAAAGGTCAACCTGTACCATAAATAGTTCAGATCCATAGGAGGCGAAAACCTGTCACTTAACGAATAACTGTTGTAAAGAAATGCACTGTACAAGTCCAATAAAAGATTCTATCATGACCCGTCTGAGTGTGTGTGTGAGACCCAGACGAGAAAAAGACTAAGAGTTGTTTAATTAAATTCATTAAAGGAGTTTTTCAGCTTTAATTTTACAGAAACTGGAAAAGGTCGAATGAAAGAGACATTCAGAGCAAAATGGATTTATTTATTTATTTGTATTCTTTTTTTTGTATTTTATTTAATTGTATTTATTTATTCTTATTTATTAAATTTTATTTATTTAATTGTATTTATTTCTTATTTAATTGTGTTTGTTTATTTTGTTTATTTAATTTCATTTATTTATTTATTCTTCATCTGGATGTTTTCCTTTTACTTTGTGATTATGTTCGATTCTATTTGACATTTTTGTTTAGTCTTCCACTGACATTATTATTATTTTCTTTTTGTTTATTTTATTTCATCCGTTACTTTGATTTGTCAGGATTTATGAGGACTTTACAGAAACTGGAAAAGGTCAAAGGAAAGAAACGTTTGGATCACTATTTATTTACATATTCTTGTTTATTCTTATTTATTTACTTATTTTTATTGGTTTATTTTTTACTTATTTATTCTTTCTTATGTTTTTGTTTATTGTTATTTACTCTAGTTTATGTATTTCTTCTTACTCCATCATCTTGGTTTTGGATCCTCTTCATTTGTAATGTATTTACCTTTTACTTTTATGTTTCACTCTTTTTTTGTCTTCGTTTTCCTTCTTTGTCGTTTTTCAGTTTCATGTCAAACTGAAGTTTCATCCATCATTTCCAGATCTGAGATTTTCACCAAAGTTTAACTTCATAAACAGAAGCTGATGTGGAGAAGAAATGACAGAACCAGAGCCTGAACCTGAACTAGAACCAGAGCCTGAACCTGAACTAGAACCAGAGCCTGAACGTGAACCAGAACCAGAGCCTGAACCAGAACCAGTACCTGAGCCTGAACTAGAACCAGAACCAGAGCCTGAACCAGCACCAGACTCTGAACCAGAACCTGAACTACAACCAGAGCCTATACATGAACCAGCACCAGAACCAGAGCCTGAACCTGAACCAGAACCAGTGTCAGTGTGAAGTTGAGACCAACTGAAATGAGGTGAAAATGAATCTGATCTGATTAAATCAAACCACTTCACCTTAAAGACCCAAACCTCCACCTTTAACCCATAAAGACCCAGATGTCCACCTTTAACCCTTACAGACCTAAACATCCACTTTTAACCCATAAAGACCCAAACGTCCACCTTTAACCCTTAAAGACCCAAACGTCTCCCTTTAACCGACAAAGACCCAAACGTCCCCCTTTAACCCTTAAAGTCCCAAACATCCCCCTTTAACCGATAAAGACCCAAATGTCCACCTTTAACCCTTAAAGTCCCAAACATCCCCCTTTAACCGACAAAGACCCAAACGTCCCCCTTTAACCCTTAAAGTCCCAAACATCCCCCTTTAACCGATAAAGACCCAAATGTCCACCTTTAACCCTTAAAGACCCAAATGTCTCCCTTTAACCGACAAAGACCCAAACGTCCCCCTTTAACCAATAAAGACCCAATCGTCCCCCTTTAACCGATAAAGACCCAATCGTCCCCCTTTAACCGATAAAGACCCAAATGTCTACCTTTAACCCTTAAAGACCCAAACGTCCCCCTTTAACCGATAAAGACCCAAATGTCCACCTTTAACCCTTAAAGACCCAGGTCTTTTTCTGTTTTTTTTTTTTTTTTTTTTACCTCTTTTCCTTTTTTTCAGGTCCTTTTCAGTTCTTTAGCAGTTCTTTTTCAAGTCTTTTTCAGTTCTTTTTTTTAGGTCTTTTCCAGGTCTTTTTCATTTTTTTTCAGGTCTTTTTCAGGGCTTTCTCAGTTCCTTTTCCAGGTCTTTTTCTTTTTTTTTTTTTCAGGTCTTTTTCAGTTCTTTTTTCAGGTCTTTTCCAAGTCTTTTTCAGGTCTTTTTTCAGGTCTTTTTTCAGGTCTTTTCCAGGTCTTTTTCAGGTCTTTTTCAGGTGTTCTTCAGGGTTTTTTTCCCCAGATCTTTTCCAGGTCTTTTTCAGGTCTTTTTTTTTTTTTTTTAGGTCTTTTTCAGGTCCTTTTTCAGGTCTTTTCCAGGTTTTTCAGTTATTTTTCAGGTCTTTTTCAGTTTTTTTGTCAGGTCTTTTTCAGTTTTTTTTTTTTTCAGGTCTTTTTCAGTTTTTTTTTTTCCCAGGTCTTTTTCAGGTCTTTTCCAGGTCTTTTTCAGTTCTTTTTCACGACTTTTTCAGTTCTTTTTTCAGGTCTTTCCCAGGTCTTCTTCAGTTATTTTTTCAGGTCTTTTTCAGTTCTTTTTTCAGGTGTTTTTTAGTTATTTTTTCAGGTCTTTTCCAGGTCTTTTTCAGTTGTTTTTCCAGGTCTATTTCAGGTGTTTTTCAGTTATTTTTTCAGGTGTTTTTCAGGTCCTTTCCAGGTCTTTTTCAGGTCTTTTTTCAGGTCTTTTTCATGTCTTTTTCGGGATCTTTTTCAGTTCTTTTTCAGGTGTTTTTCAGTTCTTTATTCAGGTCCTTTCCAGGTCTTTTTCAGGCCTTTTTCAGTTATTTTTTCAGGTGTTTTTCAGGTGTTTTTCAGTTATTTTTTCAGGTCAGTTTTCAGTTCTTTCTGCATCAGATCCTTGGTTCATTCAGGTGTAAAGTTTTGCTGTAGTTCTCCTTTTGTCCACCAGGTGGAGCCTTTTCACCACATAACCCTGTGGGACTGACCATAGTTGACCCAGTCCGGACTAAACTCGGGTTAAAGCGGACTAGGACAGATTACTACTACTACCACCCCCCCAACCCCCCCCCAAAAAAAACCCGGGCCAGATGACACCCCCATGATATCAGTGTCAGGATGAGTGGATTTATCCACAGTTTATTGTTTTCTGAGCTTTTTCAGGTAAAAGTTAAATAAGAAAACAAACAAACTGAAATGTAAAAACTCTAAACTATGACTTTTATTATTTCTACCAGAAAAACGTCAGTAAAAATATCAGACTTCCACAAAGATTATGACCACACATCAGTCGAATAAAAAACAAACATTATGAATGGAAAATAATGTTTAATTGATTTAACTGTTTATCAAATAAGAAAAGTTATAACGTCCTGAAACTTCAACTTCTAAGATGAACTAGAATAGAATAGAATAGAATAGAATAGAATAGAATAGAACAGGTTTCATTGGGTTTCTATTCCAGTCTGGGGGTGAACTCTGGCCTTCGTCTCCTCATCTTCTGCCCTCTGACCTTTGACCTCTGACCTCCTGGATCACAGACTCTTTGAATCGTCTCCAGAGTGTGAACGTCTGTCTTTGTCTGATGAAGGACATGTTGAGGGACTTGGTTGTTTCCTCGTTAAACTCAACATCCTGAGGTGAAAACTCATTTGCATTGAATAGTCCTGTCCCTGTTGACCTCTGACCCCTCAGCCCCAGTCGGAGCCGTGCCGCAGACTCTTTGGTTTGTCCTCACCCTCCGACGTCCTTCGCTCACACTCATCTATTATTCACATCCTGTTCTAAGTTTCCACCTGGTGCATGAAAACCAAGATGACAGTTTCAACTTTTTCCATAAAAACTTGAGCAGTGAAGTGGACATTCTGCTGAACTCTGCAGGATCTGGACCGGGTCGGTGCTGTGGGGGGCGGGGTGGGGGGTCTCCACTTTCAGGAGCATTTAAGGGATTGGACTCCAAACAAATACATACAGCTTAATGTAAACCAGGACCAGAACCAGAACCACAATACATGACAGAAAGATTAGATCGATTATTGAACCAAATGTATACATTTATAAAACAAAAAGGAAAGAAAATTAATAAAAGAAATACCAATAAAAACAGTATATGCACAGTATGTATGTGTGTGTATATATGTATATATATATATATATATATATATATATATATATATATATATATATATATATATATATATATATATATAGTTTGACAATAGCAGAACTGCTAATGATTATTATAATGAAGTGATAATTGATAATAAAGTAAAAGCTCATTTTTAAAGTGACTCTTTCACAATCAGACAAAAAAACAAAACAAGAAAAACAGAATAAAAACATATAAATGAGATTAAAATCGACCTTATATTCAACCAGTTAATGGATGTTTGAGTAAATGAATAATTAGAGAAAATACAGGAAACAAAATACAGGCGTCATTATAAACAGAACCAGAACCAGACTGGTTTATTGTTCATGACACAGAACCATCTTTAATGTGTTAAAGTTGTCGTTTGTTGATGTTTTGGGTTTTTTTTCTGTTTTTAACTAAACTTCAGTTTTTTTGACTCATTTTATTCCCTTTTGTTAAATTGGTTTAAATGTGAAACTGGACCAGGTTGGTAAAGGGTCTCCAGGTCCAGGGGGATGTTTGTCCACCTGTTAAATGTCCTCTTCTGTCTCTGTGTCTTCAGTGTGTCTATGTGGTTCTGGTTCTGGTCCAGGTCTGCATGATCCACTGTGTTTTACCTGGTTCTGGTTTGGAACCTAAACATGTCCAATAAGAACAGACAGGGTTAAAATAGACAGTCAGGAGTCGGGGGGGGGGGGGGTTTACACATGGGGGTGGTGGTGGTAGTGAGTGTGTGTGTGTGTGGGGGGGTCATGGGGGGGCCTTTGGTGATTTATAACAGGCGGATCGTCGGAGGCTCATTCTATATCCGACTGAACGTCCACAGATGGACTTGGAGCGTGTGCCAGGCCCGGTTCAGGTGACCTGAACGCACCACGGAAACACCCCCACCTGTTTCCCAGCATGCATCTGTGCTGCCACTGAAACACCCCCACCTGTTTCCCAGCATGCATTTGTGCATTCATTAACACTTACAGGGTTAAAGTGGCTCTGTTTGTTTCTGTATGTGAATCTCATTTCAACCTTAAACCTGGAACTGTTGCTGCTTTTTCATCTGAATTTGTCCATTTATTTATTTTATTAGTTCATGTCTTTTTTATTTCATATTTAATTTTTAATTTGTTTTAATTTTATTGAATTAAATTTTATTTGATTTCATTAATTCAGACTGTTCAGGAGTAAAATAGACTAAATCAGCTCCAGGATCAGATCTGAGGTTAAAGCTCGTCCTTTTGGATCAATCACCTCCTGTCATTGATCATTAACTCCTCTGATTGGATCAGCTGATGGGGGGTGGGGGGGTGTCCCCCAGGGGCCGGTGTTGGGCCCTCACGAGCTCCGACCACGGAGGAGGAGATGCCCAAAGGGGGAGGGGCCTCTCTCTTTCTTTCCTGTCGGCTTTGGTGATAGATAAGTAGAAGACCCCCTGAAGAATGCGAACACATCCACAAAAAGCCGCCTTTGATTCGCCTCCATCCGCGCTCTGGTTCTGGTTCTGATTGGGTCCACAATGAAGCATCTGATCCTGCCTTTGGTCCTGGTGTCGGTCTGGAGGTTCTGCTCCGGAGCTGGAGGTGAGGAGCCTCATCACACATTTCTGTCAGCTTTGATGGATCTGAAGGGTCTGCTTCTACTGTCCAGGTTCTGCTTCAGGTTTTACGCATGAGTGTCTTTGGTTCTGTTGGGTTCTGGTTCTGTCATCTGAGGGTTTTTCATGTGTGTCCGTGAATCTGGACCCTTTTACGGTTCGTTTTAATCAATTCACTCAAGTCAGTGTGTGAAAAAAGGCTCAACTTGTCCTTCACCAGTTTTTTTTTTTTCCCAGACGCGTCTTTGACTTTATTCTTTTACAAAGTTAGAATTAAAACCGTCCAGAACCAGAACCGGACCCTCCGACCGGGTCCTGCACAAAACCCCGAGTCATCCGCGTCTCCTTCACCAGAACCGGCTGCGCACGGCTCCCACACCTGCCCCGTCCGTCACGACGCGGATCCGGACCGTTACTCCCGAGTCCCGGTCCGGATCCGGGTCCAGGTCCGGGTCCAGGTCCGCCGCGTCCGCCTCCGAAGCCTCAAGGACGCAGAGGAGACACTGGTCCCAGCCCGGTACGGGACCAGATCCGAGCCGACCCGGGTCCGTCTGTCTCTCCTCGTGCACCTGCTCAGACCCGCGGAGCGCGCCAGTTACGCGCATTTGCGTCCGTTGCCGCAGAGACGCGCGTGAGGCTGCGCAGCGCGTCCCGGACCGACGGCCGAGGATGGACCATGAACGCACCAGAAGAAGACAGAACCACCGGAGAGACGTTCATTTATTCATTTATTTATTCATTTATTAATTAATTTATTAATTTTAGGAAAATGAATCTTAAAAATCGCTGAGGTTTGAACCTTTTAACAGTAAAAATGGACCACAGCCTCCACCTCCCGAGCCGAGCCGAGCCGAGCCGAGCCTAGCCTTTATTACACTACTATTACACTGTTAATTCAGGATTATTGTAGAACTAGTCTGTCATTAACGTGGAGGATGTTTGTGACGTTCAGGGACAAAAAGAAAGTTCAGTTCCTCCGAAAAAAGGAGCAAAAAAAAAAAAAAGACATTTTATGGCACTTTTGTTTAAAAAAAAAATAGCAGACAGAAATTTAGACCTGTTATAATGGTTCTACTGGTTATAATTATTATAATGGTTTTAATGGTTATAATGATTATAATGATTATACTGGTTATAATGGTTATACTGGTTAAATTTATTCTAATGGTTATAATGGTTACTGGTTATAATCATTTTACTGGTTAAAATGGTTATAATGGTTTTACTGGTTATAATGATTATACTGGTTATAATGGTTATACTGGTAATAATTGTTATAATGGTTATACTGGTTATAATAGTTATATTGGTTATAATGCTTATACTGGTAATAATGGTTATACTGGTTATAATGATTATGCAGGTTATAATAGTTATACTGGTTGTAATAATTATACTGGTTATAATGGTTATACTAGTTGTAATGAGTATACAGGTTATAATGGTTATACTGGTAAGAATTGTTATACTGATTATAATGGTTATACAGGTTATAATATTTATACTGGTTATAATGGTTATACTGGTTATAATGATTATACTGGTTATAATGGTTATACTGGTAACAATGGTTATACAGGTTATAATAGTTATACTGGTTATACTGGTTATGATGATTATACTGGTTATAATGGTTATACTGGTAATAATTGCTATTCTGGTTATAGTGATTATATAGGTTATAATGATTATACTGGTAATAATTGTTATACTGGTTATAATGATTATACAGGTTATAATAGTTATACAGGTGATAATGGTTATACTGGTTATACTTGATATACTGGTTATAATGGTTATACTTGTTATACTGGTTATAATGGTTATAATAGTTATACTGGTTATACTGGTTGTAATTGTTAAACAGGTTATACAGGTTATAATAGTTATACTGGTTGTAATGGTTATACAGGTTATAATAGTTATACAGGTGATAATGGTTATACTGGTTATACTTGATATACTGGTTATAATGGTTATACTTGTTATACTGGTTATAATGGTTATAATAGTTATACTGGTTATACTGGTTGTAATTGTTAAACAGGTTATACAGGTTATAATAGTTATACTGGTTGTAATGGTTATACAGATTATAAAAGTTATACTGGTTGTAATGGTTATACTGGTCCTTAAAAGGTTAAATAATGACATTTATCTCCATTATTCTAGTGTTATCATCATCAACAGGAGCCTCTCGTGGTTCCTGGTTTCTGTCTTTTCTCGTGTTTCTTTGTATTTTTTTGTGTTGTCTTCGTGTCTTCTCGTGTTTCTTTGTGTTTTCTCGTATTTCTTCGCAGTTTCTCATGTTTCTTCGTGTCTCTTCGTGGGTTTTGTCCACTCCATCCTCTCCTACCTCGTGGACGTGCGTTTAGTCCAACCCATTTGTTTTTGTTTCTTTGTCTTTTGTTCAGTTTCCTCTGTTTTCTCGAATCCATTCAGTCACATTCACATTGTTCTCACACGGATCAAAGCCGAGTGGCCATTGGTCCAGCGGAGGCGGGTCAAGCTCTGATTGGCTGATGAGAGGAGGATTTCAAAAGGACAGAGTGGACTGTCCAACATCTGGACTGAACCCATGTCCTGCTTTAAAGACACACAAATGGAATGAAAACACTTCAAATATTTGTTTCTTTTCCAGTTTTTATCTGATTTAATGGAAGTTCATGGTCATTTAACTGATGCATCTAAGACCTGATGCCTTTAAATTTAGCCCTCAAAAACACACAACTATTTTATTACAACTTCTAAATGACTGATGATTGACTTTTTTTTGTCTTTCCCAAGTGATTTATCACCATTTATTCTAATATTATCTTCTGTATTTTACATGTTTCAGGGTAAATCCGGTATTTTCTATATTTAATTCACTGATCATGTTGATGTTCATTAAAGCTCAGAGTAAATTCAAAGGTTATTTTTTCAAAAACAGAGAAAACTGAAGAAAAAGTGTCTTTTTCAGTCCAATCTATCATTAACGGAACATAAAACAAGTGTCTACAACCATATTCAGTTTATGTTACTTATTATTTTGTTCATTTTTGTTGCTTATTTTATTCTTCACATCATTTTGGTCATTTTTTTTTGCATTTTTTCATGCATAAATCCAGTGCATCCATCCACTGTCACTGATCTAACTCCACGGGTTTTACTGGTGAATCAATGTTGAAGAAGATGACAATCTTTCCATGGTAACTATGGAGTCTCTGAACGTCCAAATATGATCATATCTGATGACCATGAAAAGGTGAAGAACTGTATTTTACACCAGTTATGGACATGGATTGATAGGATTAGTGGATCAACAGGTATTAAACAGTTTAGATCAGTAGGTGGTTGTGGTTTTTGAGGGTTAACTGAATACATACAGGGTTCTGGATGGAATGAAATGATGAACTCTGCCAATTTTTCAAGTATTTTGCTTATTTTTTCTTCACTACAGAAGGATTTGTTCACTTTTATGCCACATTTCAATTTTTTTTTTTCACGGTAAATTTTCTCCTTTTTCTATCTATCTATCTATCTATCTATCTATCTATCTATCTATCTATCTATCTATCTATCTATCTATCTATCTATCTATCTATCTATCTATCTATCTATCTATCTATCTATCTATCTATCTATCTATCTATCTATCTATCTATTTTTACCAATTTGTTAAACATGTATGTTATATTCTGTTTTTATTTATTCAAAAAATAATAATGTTTGAGCATTTAGACCCAATGGATCAAATATGATACAAAATTGAAAACTCATACATGGAAAGTGATACTTGAAAACTTTTTTTTTTTTTTGGGGGGGGGGGGGGGGGGGTTGTTCAGAAGGACCAATGAAGGCTCCAGTTTCAAAGAACTGGAATTTTCTGTCAGTGATTTAATGGTTCAGGCTTTACAGGATTAAACAGTTTAGATCAGTAGATGGTTTAGGTTTTTGAGGGTTAACTGAATAAATACAGGGTTCTGGATGGTATGAAATGATGACCGCTGCTAATTACCTCCGCCAAGGAGGTTATGTTTTTGCCAGGGTTTGTTTGTCTGTCTGTCTGTCTGTCTGTCTGTTTGTCTGTCCGTTAGTGTGCAACATAACTCAAAAAGTTATGGACAGATTTTGATGAAATTTTCAGGGTTTGTTGGAAATGGGAAAAGGAAGAAATGATTAAATTTTGGTGGTGATCGGGGGTGGGGGGGCCCAAGGGGGGGGCGCAGATCAGAAAATTTCATCAAAATCTGTCCATAACTTTTTGAGTTATGTTGCACACTAACGGACAGACAAACAGACAGACAGACAGACAAACAAACCCTGGCAAAAACATAACCTCCTTGGCATGGGGGGGCCCACGGGGGGGGGGCACTGATCAGCCTTGGCGGAGGTCTGCGCTCTCCGAGTGCTTCTAGTTTTTCAAATATTTTCCTCATTTTCTCTTCACTTTAGAAAATTTGTTTACTTTTATGCCCTATTTCAAGGTTGTTGTTTTTATTGTTTTTTTTGTTAATGTT
This sequence comes from Sphaeramia orbicularis, assembly GCF_902148855.1. Taxonomy (NCBI): domain Eukaryota; kingdom Metazoa; phylum Chordata; class Actinopteri; order Kurtiformes; family Apogonidae; genus Sphaeramia; species Sphaeramia orbicularis. Next base: position 43,309,672 of record NC_043970.1, on the reverse strand, counting down.
CTCCGTATTTTTCAGGTATTTAGTTCATTTTAACCTGATTTTACAAGTTTTTGTACATTTTATCCAATGAATAATTGAGGTAAAACTGTATTTTACACCAATTATTAACATGTATTGATAGGATTAGTGGATCAACAGGTATTAAACAGTTTAGATCAGTAGATGGTTGTGGTTTTTGAGGGTTAACTGAATAAATACAGGGTTCTGGATGGTATGAAATGATGAACTCTGCTAATTTTTCAAGTATTTTCCTAATTTTCTCGTCACTTTAGGAGGGTACTTTCATTTATTAAACAGTTTAAATCAGTAGATGGTTCTGGGTCTTTAAGGGTTAATTCATTTGACTAAATCAGATGAACCAGTGTAAACAGTCGGATCTCATCCATGTCCGTTCTGGTTCCAAACGGATCACCGTCGTTGGTGTCCGTGACCTTTGCCCAGTGATGGCACCTGTGAAGCCGGTCCAAAGCCTTGAGCCGCCTCCGTTTATTTTCAGAGGCCATTATCATGTTGAAGCAGGAGGAAGGACTTACCGACGGGGCTTCCTCCACAAACACCGGCACAACTCCTCATACAATTCTAATCACAGAGCAGGAGACCCTCCCCGTATTTTTTCAATGGCATGTGTGTTTTTCATAAATATTTGATTTGTGAGATAGCTGCAGATATTTGTCTCCGAGTCCAGGCTGGAAACATGCAAACCAATTGTGAAATATTAATAAACCCTCAAACAAACATGTGAGAATAGGGACCTCAGTGATGCTAAAGATTGGCTCAGTGTTTATTCTGATAGCACGGAAAGATAAAGCACAAACGGCAACTTTTTTTGTAAAGAGGGAGACAATTCCTGTGTATTAGGGTTTTTGTATGACCGGGAATCATGGGAGAACAATCCAGTGTTTGCATTAAAGGGAAGAAAAGCTATAAATACCAGCACATGTTCATGAACACAGATCAAATCTATAGCCGGACGTTTACCAGTATACATGTATATATGTGTATATGTGGAGGAGCAGGCGGTTCTCACGACAGAGTACAGGGGTTAAGACGTCTGCACCATGGTAACCCCCCACCCCCACCCCATGTTTCCTCTGTTTCAGATTGGTGTTACCAGTCCCAGTTCACCTGTGAACACCAATGCAACAGTAAGTCTCACCTTTACCTGCACTATAGAATAGAATAGAATAGAATAGAATAGAATAGAATAGAATAGAATAGAACAGCATAAATATAATAGATTAGAATTGAAAAGAACAGCATAAAATAAAATAAAATAAAATAAAATAGAACAACAGAACAGAATAGAATAGAACAGAACAGCATAAAATAAAATAAAATAAAATAAAATAGAACAACAGAATAGAACAGAACAGCATAAAATGAATAGAATAGAATAGAATAGAATAGAACAACAGAACAGAATAGAATAGAACAGAACAGCATAAAATAAGATAAAATAAAATAAAATAGATTAGAATAGAACAGAACAGCATAAAATAAAATAGAATAGAATAAAACAACAGAATAGAATAGAATAGAATAGAATAGAATAGAATAGGCTTTATTATCATTATGTAATTGCAGGTGTTCTCTGCCAGCGTATACTATCATATAACATAGTAACATATAAACATATATTACAAAACAAGGTAAATGTGCGGTAAAAAGATGTGCTAAATATAACATAAAACAGAGTAATCTAGTTCTGTAACATTAGAATCATGGTGTCATTGCCCATAGTCACATTTTGTCCATATTGTGATATTTTTGTAACTTTAACACTGATTTATTTTATACAGATATAACAAAAATATAACTGAGGTAATTATACCATGAGTCTAATGATATAATATAGTTTCATAAAACAGAGATATAAACAAGGTAAATATATAAGAGTAAGTAACAAAGATTATACGTATTAGAAGTACTTTTTATATCTGTACATATGATTGTTGTGATGCAGCATCAATAAAATTCAGTCTAATCTAATCTAATCTAATATAATATAATATAATATAATCTTATCTAAAGTAATCTAATATAATCTAATATAATATAATCTGATCTAATGTAATCTGATCTAGTCTAATCTGATCTAATCTAATCTGATCTAATCTAATCTGATCTGATCTAAGGGTTTGTTTAAATTGATGTTTTTGAGACTTCTCAGATTTTTGGTCCAGTTTTCGTTTTAATAATCATTACATATAATATATTTTTTTATTCTAAACTTTTGGGTTTTAATGTCGGTACCTTCTTCCGTTTCATAACTGACCTTTAAACCTCACACGAGTCATTTCTTAAAACTCAGTTCCGTGTAGGTTCAGTGTTTGTTGCGTCTGGTTTCAGCTCCAGATAAATGGACTCATGCCAACGGTGACTGTGGAGGAAAGTCCCAGTCGCCCATCAACGTGGTGACCAGGAAGACCCTCCCCGATGCCCGCCTCACCCCCTTCGACTTCAACAACTACCAGCAGATCTTCAGGGGGACCATCAAGAACAACGGACACTCAGGTGAGTCCACAGGGTTGGAGCGGATCAGACCGGGTCAGACTGGCTCAGACCGGGTCAGACCAGGTCTGGGAGCACAGCGTCCTCACCTCTGTGGTGTCTTCTCCTCCAGTCCAGGTCGGCGTCCCCCACCTCAGCACCGTCTCGGGGGGGGGTCTGCCCACCACGTACAAGGCCGTCCAGTTCCACCTGCACTGGGGGGACAATGGGGGACCCGGGTCAGAACACACCATCGACGGGGAGCAATACCCCATGGAGGTATGACTGGGATGGGTCTGGACCGGGGGGACGGGGGGGGGGGGGGGGGGGGGGGTGTATGGACTGGGGGATGACAGAGGTCAGAGGGGGGGTCCACACAGCGACAACAGGCAGTTAAACTCTATAAGAATATGAAGAAAAAAACTGAAATATAATAATTATCTCAGTGTTATTGAATAATGAATAATGAATAAACAGTGAATATTTACAAAGATGAAACATTCAGAATATTTCAGTCTTTAATGGTCATGGAGGAAAATGCACAGCATTTAGTTGCTTTAACACAAACATAATGAATAAATAATCTGAAGATACTTCAAAAGAATTCAAACCCTTAAAATGTCCTTTGAAAATTAAGTGAATAAAGCGCCAAAAATGAATAAATAATACATAATATACAAGACGGATCAAGCAAAAGTAGGACAAAATGTGTATTTTTGAATGTGGTCAATTGTTTTGTGTGAATATTTCAGATTTTATGACGTTAAATGAGCATCAACAGAAGTTTGAAATAGTTTGGTTCAGAGTCTGAATTCCTCAAACATCAGCGTAAACTGATGGATTGGCTCCTGGTGCCGATCCAACGGTGAATGTAACGGTGAACTTAACGGTGAACTTAACGGTAAACTTAACGGTGAACTTAATGGTAAACTTAACGGTGAATGTAACGGTGAATTTAATGGTGAACTTAACGGTGAACTTAACGGTGAATTTAACGGTGAACATTGTTCTCCACAGCTCCATATCGTCCACATGAAACATCACTACACTGACCTGACGACAGCGCTGTCCGACCCAGAGGGCGTCGCTGTGCTTGGATTCTTCTACGAGGTACGATTAAAACTATGAACCAGAACCAGAGTCAGAACCAGAACCAGAACCAGAACCAGCCTTTATTGTCCTTGTGTTAGTCCAGTCACTGCAACAATATGAATAAAAAAAAAACAATATTTCATAAAATAAGAATAAAACAAATATAAAAAATAGACATAAAATATGAACAGACACAATATGAACAATATTAACAGTATGCGATAAGATAAGATAAGGAATGAAATGATGCTAAACTGTCCTGTTCTTCTTCTTTCAGAGGTCCAACAGCGCCAACAGGAAGTACGAGCCTATCATCAATGCCCTGAGGAGCATCAAGACCACAAGTAGGTCCAGCTCCTCAAGTCCAGGTCCAGGTCCTCAGGTCCAGGTCCAGGTCCATGTCCAGGTCCAGTCCATCTGTGGTTGAACCCCACTGTGCTGACATTTACGTCCTGTCTTTCTTCTGTGGTTCTGCAGACGGGAACACGTCGCTGCCTCCCGTCTCCTTGGCCCAGCTGATCCCGGCTCAGCAGAACCTGACCAGTTACTACCGGTACAAAGGCTCTCTGACCACGCCGGGCTGCACCGAGGCTGTGGTCTGGACGCTGTTTGAGAACCCCATCCCTCTGAGCACCGAGCAGGTAAATGAACGCACCTGTAGAACCCGGACCAGTCCGGACTAGAACATCTGAGAACAGACTGGACTTTATATGTTCATGGTGGATCTGATGTTCATCTGGACTCACATTCAGCCCAATCTGAGCTCAAACGGGTCAGAATTGTCAACCAATAAGAATGAAAAAAGGACAAATGCTTTATTATAAAAGTACAAACTAACCTTAAAACATATGAAAAACATGAACAAAGAGGAATTTATTCATATAAGTCAGTTTAATTTAACCAATATTCAACCTCAGTTTATCATTTCTACATGTTCCTTCTATCATACAGATACAGTGGATCTACAAATACACACTGAATATTGGTCCAATTACATTGATTTATCAGGTTATTCAGATTTTTAAAAAAGATGTTCAAAAATTTGGCAAAGTTCATTTTTGCTAAATTTTTTAACATCTTTTTAGAAATAAACAAAAAAATAACAAAAAAAAAAATAAAAAATCTACAAATAAGAACAAATTAAACAGTAGGATAAACAAAACCAGCACAAAAAAAAAAAATCTACAAATAAGAACACATTAAACAGTAACATAAACAAAACCTGCAGAAAAATAAGCACAATATTGATGAACATGAATAAAATGATGTTCAATTACACATCCTTCTGTTATGACAGTTCATGTTCATATTTGTTCAGTTTATTCTAATTTTTGTTAAAGGATAGTTTATAAATGTAAATATTTTCATGTAATTTAACTTTTTTACAGTAAAACAAACAGTTTGTATTTGTCATTATTTATAGCTAATTCTATTCTTATTTGGCTGGTTCTGATTCACCTTACATCATATGGGTCTGAACTAAAATTAGTTTAAAATGTTCAGTGTCTTTTTTCATCTTTTCATTAATTCATCCATTGGACCGGATCGGACCCTTTAATGGCTCAGTTCTGGACCACAGGCCGCATGTTTGACACCACTGGTCTGGTCCATTTACAATCTGTATGTTTGGGACAAATGGACCTGAGATATAGAACAGAACAGAACAGAACTGAAAAGAATAGAATGGGACTTTGTTGTCACTGTTACAGGAACAATAAAAATCTGTTTATCAGCAAAAACACTTTAAGTGTGAACAGTCTTAAAGTATCACAGACAATTATACTGAAAAACATTAACATTGTGTTTCCTGTTGTTCATGTCCCAGATCCTTCAGTCATTTTAAGAGTTAGTTTAAGAGTTATTTTAAGAGTTATTTCAGTAACAAATGTCTTTTCAGACTCGGTGTCGATCCCTTTAATATTCGTCACCTTTCTTTTTCCACTGGTTTCTTGGACCTTATCGTTTCTAATTTCATCATTTTATTAAAACAAACCACAGTTACAGCTGCTGTTTTCCTCCTTTTCATCTGTTGCCATGGTAACACAGGTCACACGGTTCACACTCCCATGTTTTTCTTCACATACTTTTAAGGTAGAATTAAAGGTGTGCAACAGTGTTTAGACAAATGTGTTTAATGGACTTTTGTCTGTGGATCCTGAAGTGAATGACCTCTGACCTCTGATGTGTTATACCCAGGTCAGGTAAAGGTAAAGGTTGTGACCTTTCCTTTGGCGTTTTTTTTGAGTCTGTGCTTGTTGCATCTTCCTCCAGCTGCGAACCTTCTCTGAGCTCAAGTTCCACGACGGGAAGCCGATGGTGGGGACCTTCAGGCCCGTGCAGCCTCTCAATGGGCGCCAGGTGTACCGGTCTGGTGGTGCCGCCGTCCTCGCCAGCACCACGGTCCTGGTGGCCGCCGTTGCCGTCGCCCTGGGCCTGTCCCGCCCCAACTAGAGCCAGGCATCCCACACTGCACTGCGACACCCATGAACACCAACAGCCCCCCACCTCCTCAGCCGAACCCCGGTTTGTAACGTCATCGCATGATCAGTGAAACCATCGGCCATGTCGTAGTGCACGCGCCCGGCCCCGCCCACGTGGCGCAAATGACAAAGGTGTTCCGGGAATGCCTTAGAGAGGCGGCACGTGGGCGGACGGCACTCATGCATGCGTAGTTAAACTATTCCGTAGTTCTTCATCAGCATTATGAATGTGCCATAAAGCAGGTTACAGAGCACGCTCAGTGACGCTCAGTTCCAGACCACGCCCCTTAGTTGTGCAGTAGTTTTCTTCTTCCTAAACACCAGCACGCCGTACGCCGACCTCATCCACCTTGTCCAATGTCAGGTAAATTTAGTCCCACTAATGTCAACCTGGTTTCGGCTCAGAGCGCCGCTGTCGCCAAACAGGTGCGCACGTGATGTGCACGTGATGTGCACGTGATGTGTACATGGATGGAGCTATTTATAGAACCCTGAGTCATAAAAACAGGCTGCGTTTCAGAGCCAGCGGTCAAAAGAGTCAGCAGTTCTGGTCTCATTCAACGTCCAGGAGCACCCCCCCGCTATGCCAGGTGAACTCTGGGTAAGAGGGGAGGGGCAGGGGAATGGGGGTGGGGTGGTTTCCACACAGCCATGACAGCTGGAGGCAGAGGGGCGGTACCTGAGAGGAGGAGGAGCCTCCATCAGACTGTACAGGAAGTGGTGGTAGCTGCAGCAACGCCTCCTAGTGGACGGTTTTGGAGCGGACAGGAGCGATAACAAAACCAAATGCACATTTAACACGACTTAGAAACATTCGACTTCTCGTAACGTTTTAGTCAATAAACAGAAGCTGAAGGTCGTCATTAACCCTTAAACACCTACAACAAATGAATTGAACTTTTACCAAGTGATTTATCACCTAATTATATAATAATATTATCTTTAGTATTTTTCAGTGTAAATCCAGTATTTTCTATATTTAATTCACTGATCCTGTCGATCACTGTTGTTCAGCTCATGTTAGTTCAGGTTTCACATTCAGTCCAGTTCCATCTTAAATGGACCAGTAAAATAATAGCATAATAACCCATAAATAATGACAATTCCAAGCTTCTCCTCTTTGTTTTAGTGCAAGAAAAAAACATTAAATCATGAAAATATTTACATTTACAAACTATCCTTTAACAGAAAAGATGTGAATAACCTGAACAAACTGACATTTCTAAGAAAAATCTGTGCAGTTTGAACTATATTATCTCTGAACTTATCATTTGTACATTTGTACATTTACAAGCAATGTTACCCAAACATTTAGTAAAAGGCAGAATATTGTTAAAATTGTTCTTAATTTTCACATTGTTCACATTTTCTTCAGGTTTTTCTGTTATCATTTTATCTCATCGGTCTGTATGTGATCCCTGTACAAAAAGCAGTTCAAAACCATTAAATGTTAATGTCTTCAGTGTAATTTTTGCTGTTCGTATAATCATGTCGTGGACCAGATTGGACCCTTTGGAGGGCCAGTTTTGGCCCACGGACCACATGTTTGACACCTGTGAAGTAGATGATCATTAAAGCTCCAAGTAAATTCAAATGTTATTGGATCAAAGCAGAAAAAATGGAAGAAAATATGATTTTTTTTTTTTTTTTAGCAAAATATAGCATTAATTCTATATGAAAATAAGCATGTAAACCACTTTTTTTGTCAAACTACATGAGTTTTATTGTTGAACCAGTGTTAAAGAAGATTGGGGTGTTTCCATGGTTACTGTAGAGGCAACGAATGCATCTGAAGAATACGAGACGAAAACTTCATTTGAATTTTTTCACTGCGTTGGTTCAAAAGTTCAGACGTATTTTCCATCTGCAGATGCTTTTGGGGATTTTAAGGGTTAAACTTTAGAGCAATAATGAACCAGAGGATGACGAGGCCACAATCCGAGGGTCCAGTAAAGACCGTGAGACCAGAACGACTCCTGGACCCACTGTTTGAACGCAGCCTCTAGTGACCATCAGTGGTATTACAGTTCAGACACTTCCAGACTTTTCTTCCTTCGTACGTTTGCATGATCCGAACCGCGCTGCCGTCACTCGTGTGTCTGTGTTTCCGACCCGTGGAGTTCGGTGGTCGATCCTCCGACCCTCTGACGTGTTCATGGCTTGTATTACAGGGTCTCAGATGCACTGAATGTTATCGACTGTGAATTCCACCCATGAGTCCAGGCTTATTTATCCACCTGGACTCACTCTGTATTCTAGTGAGAGATTTGTGCAATTTTCCAGCAAGATTTAATGTGATGATCGAGCAAGGAATATATCTGTATTTTCCATTGTTTCCAAGCATCTACTTCTGCTTCTCTGCTGTTTCATTGTACATGTATTTATGAACTGAATGTTTATATTGATATGAGACGCACAGTCAATGTTATTTATGTATTGCCAAGTTTATATAGTCTTGAATGCCAAACATATATGAAGAATCCAGATGTTTATGACCAATCGAGTTTACTCATGATGTTCAAGTGTATGAGATTGTCAGTTTGTGATGCTTGAAAGTGTCATAATATGTGAATGTGTTTCAACTGAACAATAAACGACTTACATGCCTTTTTAATTAGCCTCCTGCTTCAGTTTATCTACTTACATCCTTCAGTAAAAGTATTTATACACACTGGAAATACTGCCAGTTCTGCTTGTAAAACTGTACTCGACTTGGATACACTGAAAAAATGAATATCTGACTTAAATAAACTGATTTGAATTTGGAATATTTATCTTGAAACAAATTTTTTAATATGTATTTACTTATTTATTGAGACTTAAACTCATTCAGATTATTTGACTTACTCCATTAATGTTCCTCTTGTTCTACACCACTGAGATGTCACAACTAATTCAAATATTTATAATAAAACCAGCTCCATAGTCAGAGGATGAGTATGGAGGACACAGGAACTGTTTACCTTCAACACATTTGGACTGGTTTTATATACTTTTGCTTATATATATCTATGGAGTCAGTGTTGTAAAGCTCCTTAACAGGTGTAGTTTGTAAAACTACAGTAATTCCTCATGGCAGTCATTCATACATGACTGCTATGTATGAATACATGACATATGCCATACATGACGTATGTATGTATGTATGTATGTATGTATGTATGCATGTATGCATGTATGCATGCATGCATGCATGCATGCATGCATGTATGTATGTATGTATGTATGCATGTATGCATGTATGCATGCATGTATGCATGTATACATGTCTGTATGTATGTCTGTCTGTCTGTCTGTCTGTATGTATGTATGTATGCATGTATGTATGCATGTATGTATGTATGTTTGTATGTATGTATGTATGTATGCATGCATGGATGCATATCTGTGTGTATGTATGTATGTATGTATGTATGTACGCATATCTGTGTGTGTGTGTGTATGTATGTATGCATGCATATCTGTGTATGTATGTATGTATGTATGTATGTATGTATGCATATCTGTGTGTGTGTGTGTGTATGTATGTATGCATGCATATCTGTGTGTATATGTATGTATGTATGTATGTATGTCTGTCTGTCTGTCTGTCTGTCTGTCTGTATGTATGTATGTATGCATGTATGCATCTATGTATGTATGTATGCATGTATGTATGTATGTATGTATGTATGTATGTATGTATGTATGCATGCATGTATGCATATCTGTGTGTATGTATGTATGCATATATGTGTGTGTGTGTGTGTGTGTATGTATGTATTTATGTATGTATGTATGTATGCATGCATGTCTCTGTGTGTGTGTGTGTATGCATGTATGTATGTATGTATTTATTTATTTATGTATGCATATATTTGTATGTATGCATATATTTGTATGTATGTATGTATGTATTAGGCCTGTTACAGTACACAAAATTTTTGGTTCGGTGCGTTTTCGGTTTTGAAAGCCACGGATCGTTTTTTTTTTCGGTTCGGTACGGTAAGAAAGAAAACCCCTCAAAATGTCTCTACTACATTTATGAATTTTTAAAAATTTTCCCCCCAATTTTTGGACACAATAGAATATAGAAAAACAAGAATAATATAATTCTGCTGCTATAAATCAAATAGAAAATAAAATAAATGATTAATATTACTACGTGTTTTAAACATTAGTATTGCACTTTTTCCTGAAAGATAGTTTTGAACAAACAACAAAAATCTAATCACGGTTCTGTCAGTTCACATTCTGCATAAAAATAACAAAAAAATTCTACATGAAGTCCAACATTAACCAGAGGACAAACTGGTATTCTGTTTAAACAAACTGAAGAGAAACGTTGACAACAAAAAATTAACCAAATTATTTATTTTAGGACAGATAAACTGTTAAGGCCACTTTGTGTACGTGCGCACGTGCATGCACGGTGTGATTTGTCAGGGGGATATTTTTTTATTTTTTATTTTTTTTTTGGGTCGGAGCCAGGGGGGCGGGCATAACTAGCGCTGGCGTGAAACTTTATATGCTTTCAACGTCTAATTCCGGGTTCTATTCCTCTGTCATACAGCGTGCGTGAGAGAGAGAGAGAGAGAGAGAGAGAGAGAGAGAGAGAGAGAGAGAGAGAGAGAGCTAGTGTCAGTGTTTTAAAACTACCGTAGTTCCTAGGGGCCAAACAACATCCGTCTTTATAACGTCTCTTTCCCCGTTGTTGTCTTTCACTGGGACCTGAACTGATCCCAAACAGACTGTAATGATGGTGGAGGGTCTTCAGTCTCTTCCTTCCAGGTTCACATCATATTTGTTTTTTGTTGTTTTTTTTAACCTCATATCAGCTGCCATTTTGTATCTCGGGTCAATGTGTGCGTCCTTCCATATGTTCGTGTGAAACTTGCGCGGATTTAAAGTTCCGCATCAAACAGCGTCTTTCATTCCTCTTTCTTTTTCTCATCATACTGTGCCATTTCGGCACAGCTGTGTACCGAACCGAACAGGTGTGTACCAAAACGGTTCAGTTCGGTACGTGTACCATTACAGGCCTAGTATGTATGTATGTATGTATGTATGTATGTATGTATGTATGTATGTATGTATGTATGTATGTCTGTGTGTGTGTGTGTATGTATGCATGTATGTATGTATGTATGTATGTATGTATGTAAGTAAGTATGTTTGTTTGTATGTATGTATGTACTGTATGCTTTTATTTGTGCATATGTTTATGCATATATGTGTGTGAGTATGTATGTGTGCATGTTTCTGTATGTATGTACGTGTGTATATGTATGTATGTATGTATGTATGTAAATATGTATGTATGTATGTTTGTATGAATGTATGTATGTATGCATGCATGCATGTATTATTTGTATGTATGTATGTATGTATATATGTCTGAATGTGTGTAGGTATGTGTGTGTGTGTGTGTGTGTGTGTGTGTGTGTGTGTGTATGAATGTATGTGTGTATGTATGTACTGTACATTCCCACCCAAGTGTTTCTGTAGGTATTTCAAGATGTTTCATGCTGTTATTCTAACGTTCATCAGCGCCCCCTGGTGTTCAAATGGTAAGGCTACACTAAATGCTCCAAAAAGGGTAATTTTTTGACCATCTTCAAATCTTGTTAAAAAGTGATCTTGATCATTATACTCTACCGGTCAAAAGTTTTGGAACACCCCAGTTTTTCCAGTTTTATATTGAAATTCAAGCAGTTCAAGTCCAATGAACAGCTTGAAATGGTACAAAGGTAAGCAGTGAACTGCCAGAGGTAAAAAAAAAAAAAAAAAAAGGTAAGGTTAATCAAAACTGAAAAATAATGCATATTTCAGAATTATACAAAAAGGAGAACAAGATATGGGTTAACAACTTAAAGCAGTTCTGCAGCAATGGAGGTTGATCAGTCCTCAAAAGTCGATGCTACCAATTCCTACAAGTGTCCCAACGTTTCTTGGAGTTGCAGGTTTGATCAGTCTTCAGTAGTCCACTGGTGGTGTTTCATGGCCCAGGCAGGCCTCTTTTTCTTATTCTGAAGTCTCAGCAATGGCTTTCTTGCTGCAACTCGACCCATCAAACCTGCAACTGGAAGTCTTCTGTTCACAGTTCAAACTCAGACTTGCTTACTATGACCACTATTGAGCTGTGCTTGAAGCTGTTGTCCTGTGAGTTGCCTATCACGCAAGTTGTTGACTCTCAGAAACTTGTCCTCTGATTCTGCTGTGGCTTTGGCTCTGCCAGACCTCTTCCTGTCAGCATTTCCCCCAGTTTCTGAGTGCCTTTGGATGGTGAAGGACACTGGACTTACTGACACCTGGACTTTCTTGGCAATTTCTCTGTAGGACAGACCTACATTTTTCAGTGTTCTGATGGTCTGTCTCTCTTCTATCATTAATTGCCTTTTCCTCTTTTCCATTTTTATACTAACACACTACTTTCTGCAGTACAATACTGTTCAAATAATGCTCACAACGGTATGGTACCAGAGTGTGTTCCAACACTACTTTTCTGCAGACAGAGGGGGTTGGAAGGAATTCAGAAACGTTGGGACACTTGTAGGAATTGGTAGCACCAACTTTCGAGCAGTTGGAGGCTTGATCAACCTCCATTGCTGCAGAACTGCTTTAAGTTGTTAACCTATTTCTTGTTTGCCTTTTTGTATAATTCTGAAATGTACATTATTTATCAGTTTTGTTTAACCTTAACTTTTTTTTTTGTTTTACCTCTGGAAGTTCACCGCTTACCTTTGTACCATTTCAAGCTGTTCATTGGACTTGAACTGTTTGAATTTCAACACAAAACATGTTTCTGGAGGTATTTCAAGGCTTTTTGTACCTTTATTCAAACTTTCACTAAAGCCCCCTGGCAATCAAATGGTAAGTGCTCCAAAAGGGTAATTTAAGACCATCTTCAAATCTGATTAAAAAGTGCTCTAGATCATCATACATTCCCACGCAAGTGTTTCTGGAGGTATTTCAAGATGTTTCATGACTTTATTAAAACATTCATCAGCGCCCCCTGGTGTTATAATGGAAAGGGTATAGTAAGTGCTCTAGATCATTATAGATGCCCACCTACATGTTTCTGGAGGTACTATAAGGCATTTCATGCCTTTATTCAAAAATTCATTTGGAGCCACCTGGTGTTCAAATGGTAAGGCTATAGTATATGCTCAAAAAAGGGTAATTTTTTGTCCATCTTCAAATCCATTTAAAAAGTGATCTAGATCATTATACATTCCCACCTCAGTGTTTCCATTGATATTTCAACATGTTTCAAGCCTTTATTCAAACATTCATTGGTGCCCCCCGGTGTTCAAATGGTAAGGCTATAGTATGTGCTCCAAAAAGGGTAATTTCTGACCATGTTAAAATTTGGTTAAAAAGTTCTCTAGATCATGATACATGCCCATCTACATGTTTCCAGATGTATTTCAACATGTTTTGAGCCTTTTTTCAAACATTGATCGATGCCCTCTGGTGTTCATATGGTAAGGCTGGTATGTGCTGCAAAAAAGCTGATTTTTTTGACCATCTTCAAATCTTTTTAAAAATTGATCTAGATCATTATACATGCCCACCTCCATGTTTCTGGAGGTATTTCAAGGCTTTTCGTGCCTTTATTCAAACATTCATCGGCGCCCCCTGGTGTTCACATGGTAAGGCTATGGTAAGTGCTCTAAAAAGGTAATATTGGACCATGGTCGAATCTAATTAAAAAGTTCTAGATTATTATAGATGCCGGTCTACATGTTTCCAGAAGTATTTCAAAGTGTTTTAAGCTTGGTGAGTATATGCTCCAAAAAGAGTAATTTTTTGACCATCTTCAACTCTAATTAAAAAGTGCTCTAGATCATTATAAATACCCACTTACGTGTTTCTGGAGGTATTTCAAGGCTTTTCGTGCCTTTATTCAAACATTCATTGGAGCCCCCTGGTGTTCAAATGGTAAGGCATAGTAAGTGCTCCAAAAATGATCATTTTGGACCATGTTCAAATCTCATTAAAAAGTGATCTAGATCATTATACATTCCCGCCTAAGTTTTTCTGGAGGTATTTCAAGATGTTTCAAGCCTTTATTCAAACATTCATTAGAACCTCTGGTGTTCAAATGGTAAGGTGCTCCAAAAAGGGTAATTTTTTGACCATCTTCAACTCTTTTTAAAAATTTATCTAAATCATGATACATGCCCATCTACATGTTTCCAGAAGTATTTCACTGTCTTTTGAGCCTTTATTCAAACATTGATTGATGCGCTCTGGTGTTCAAATGGTAAGGTTATAGTAAGTGCTCCAAAAAGGGTAATTTTTTGACAATCTTCAAATCTACTTAAAAAGGGCTCTATATCTTTATAGATGCCCATCTGCATGTTTCCTGAAGGGTTTCAAGGTGTTTCAAGCTTTTATTCAAACATTCATTGTAGTCCCCCGGTGTTCAAATTGTAAGGCTATATAGTAAGTGCTTCAAAAAGGTAATATTGGACCATGTTTGAATCTAATTAAAAAGTGCTCTAGATTATTATAGATGCCCATCTATGTGTTTCCAGAAGTATTTCAAAGTGTTTTAAGCTTTTATTCAAACATTCATGGGCGCCCCCTGGTGTTCAAATGGTAAGGCTATAGTATATGCTCCAAAAAGGCTAATTCTTTGACCATCTTCAACTCTAATTAAAAAGTGCTCTAGATCATTATAAATACCCACCTTCGTGTTGCTGGAGGTATTTCAAGGCTTTTCGTGCCTTTATTCAAACATTCATCGGAGCCCCCTGGTGTTCAAACAGTAAGGCTATAGTATGTGCTCCAGAAAGGGTAATTTAGGACCATCTTCAAATCTAACTAAAAAGGGCTCTGGATCATTATGCATGCCCATCTGCATGTTTCGGGAAGGGTTTCAGGGTGTTTCAAGCTTTTATTCAAACATTCATCGTAGCGCCCCGGTGTTCAAATGGTAAGGCTATACTAAAGTGCTCCAAAAAGGCCATGTTCGAATCTAATTAAAACGTGCACTAGATCATTATACAGTCCCACCTAAGTTGTTCTGGAGGTATTTCAAGATGTTTCAAGCCTTTATTCAAACATTCATTGGAGCCCCCTGGTGTTCAAATGGAAAGGCTATAGTATGTGATCCAAAAAGGGTAATTTTTTTGACCATCTTCAACTCTAATTAAAAAGTGCTCTAGATCATTATACATACCCACTTGCATGTGTCTGGAGGTATTTCAAGGCTTTGTGTACCTTTATTCAAACATTCATTGGAGCCTCCTGGTGTTCAAATGGTAAGGCTATATAGTATGTGCTCCAAAAAGGGTAATTTCTTACCATTTTGAAAATTGGTTCAAAAGTTCTCTAAATCATGATACATGCCCGACTATATGTTTCCAGAAGTATTTCAACGTCTTTTGAGCCTTTAATCAAACATTAATCGATGCCCTCTGGTGTTCAAATGGTAAGGCTATAGTAAGTGCTCCAAAAAGGGTAATTTTTTGACCCTCTTAAGAAGTGATGTAGATCATTATACATGCCCACCTACATGTTTCTGGAGGTATTTCAAGGCTTTGTGTACCTTTATTCAAACATTCATTGTAGCCTCCTGGTGTTCAAATGGTAAGGCTATAGTATGTCCTCCAAAAAGGCTCATTTTTTGACCATCTTCAAATCTGGTTAAAAAGTGCTCTAGATTATTATAGATGCCCATCTGCATGTTTCCAGAAGGGTTTCAATGTGTTTTGAGCCTTTATTAAAACATTCATTGGCGCCCCCTGGTGTTCAAATGGTAAGGCTATAGTAAGTGCTCCAAAAAGGGTAATTTTTTGACCATCTTCAAATCTTTTTAAAAATTGATCTAGATCATTATACATGCCCACCTACATGTTTCTGGATGTATATCAAGGCTTTTCATGCCTTTATTCAAACATTCATTGGAGCCCCCTGGTGTTCAAATGGTAAGGCTATAGTATGTGCTCCAAAAAGGGTAATTTTTTGACCATCTTCAAATCTTATTAAAAAGGGCTCTAGATCATTATACATGCCCATCTACATGTTTCCAGAAGTATTTCAAGGTGTTTTGAGCCTTTATTCAAATATTCATTGGAGCCCCCTGGTGTTCAAATGGTAAGGCTATAGTATGTGCTCCAAAACGAGTAATTTTTTGACCATCTTCAAATCTTTTTAAAAAGTGATCTAGATCATTATACATTCCCACCCAAGTGTTTCCGTAGATATTTCAACATGTTTCAAGCCTTTATTCAAACATTGATCAATGCCCTCTGGTGTTCAAATGGTAAGGCTATAGTATATGCTCCAAAAAGGGTAATTTTTGACCATCTTCAAATATAATTAAAAAGGGCTCTAAATCTTTATAGATGCCCATCTGCATGTTTCCAGAAGGGTTTCAAAGTGTTTCAAGCTTTTATTCAAACATTCATCGGAGCGCCCCGATATTCAAATGGTAAGGCTATAGTAAGTGCTCCAAAAAGGTAATATTGGACTATGTTTGAATCTAATTAAAAAGTGCTCTAGATTATTATAGATGCCCATCTATGTGTTTCCAGAAGTATTTCAAAGTGTTTTAAGCTTTTATTCAAACATTCATGGGCGCCCCCTGGTGTTCAAATGGTAAGGCTATAGTATATGCTCCAAAAAGGCTAATTTTTTGACCATCTTCAACTCTAATTAAAAAAGTGCTCTAGATGATTACAAATACCCACCTTCATGTTGCTGGAGGTATTTCAAGGCTTTTCGTGCCTTTATTCAAACATTCATCGGAGCCCCCTGGTGTTCAAACAGTAAGGCTATAGTCTGTGCTCCAAAAAGGGTAATTTAGGACCATCTTCAAATCTAACTAAAAAGGGCTCTAGATCATTATGCATGCCCATATGCATGTTTCCAGAACGGTTTCAAGCTTTTATTCAAACATTCATCGTAGCGCCTCGGTGTTCAAATGGTGAGGCTACAGTAAGTGCTCCAATAAGGCCATGTTCGAATCTAATTAAAACGTGCACTAGATCATTATACATTCCCACCTAAGTTTTTCTGGAGGTATTTCAAGATGTTTCAAGCCTTTATTCAAACATTCATTGGAGCCCCCTGGTGTTCAAATGGTAAGGCTATAGTAAGTGCTCCATAAAGGGTAATTTTTTTGACCATCTTCAACTCTAATTAAAAAGTGCTCTAGATCATTATACATACCCACCTGCATGTGTCTGGAGGTATTTCAAGGCTTTGTGTACCTTTATTCAAACATTCATTGGAGCCTCCTGGTGTTCAAATGGTAAGGCTATAGTATGTCCTCCAAAAAAGGCTCATTTTTTGACCATCTTCAAATCTGGTTAAAAATTGATCTAGATCATTATACATGCCCACCTACATGTTTCTGGAGGTATATCAAGGCTTTTCATGCCTTTATTCAAACATTCATTGGAGCCCCCTGGTGTTCAAAGGGTAAGGCTATAGTATGTGCTCCAAAAAGGGTAATTTTTTGACCATCTTCAAATCTTATTAAAAAGGGCTCTAAATCTTTATAGATGCCCATCTGCATGTTTCCAGAAGGGTTTCAAAGTGTTTCAAGCTTTTATTCAAACATTCATCGGAGCGCCCCGGTGTTCAAATGGTAAGGCTATAGTAAGTGCTCCAAAAAGGTAATATTGGACTATGTTTGAATCTAATTAAAAAGTGCTCTAGATTATTATAGATGCCCATCTATGTGTTTTCAGAAGTATTTCAAAGTGTTTTAAGCTTTTATTCAAACATTCATGGGCGCCCCCTGGTGTTCAAATGGTAAGGCTATAGTATATGCTCCAAAAAGGCTAATTTTTTGACCATCTTCAACTCTAATTAAAAAAGTGCTCTAGATCATTACAAATACCCACCTTCATGTTGCTGGAGGTATTTCAAGGCTTTTCGTGCCTTTATTCAAACATTCATCGGAGCCCCCTGGTGTTCAAACAGTAAGGCTATAGTATGTGCTCCAAAAAGAGTAATTTAGGACCATCTTCAAATCTAACTAAAAAGGGCTCTAGATCATTATGCATGCCCATATGCATGTTTCCAGAAGGGTTTCAAGGTGTTTCAAGCTTTTATTCAAACATTCATCGTAGCGCCCCAGTGTTCAAATGGTAAGGCTATAGTAAGTGCTCCAGAAAGGCCATATTCGAATCTAATTAAAACGTGCACTAGATCGTTATACATTCCCACCTAAGTTTTTCTGGAGGTTTTTCAAGATGTTTCAAGCCTTTAATCAAACATTCATTGGAGCCCCCTGGTGTTCAAATGGTAAGGCTATAGTAAGTGCTCCATAAAGGGTAATTTTTTTGACCATCTTCAACTCTAATTAAAAAGTGCTCTAGATCATTATACATACCCACCTGCATGTGTCTGGAGGTATTTCAAGGCTTTGTGTACCTTCATTCAAACATTCAGTGGCGCCTCCTGGTGTTCAAATGGTGAGGCTATAGTATGTCCTCCAGAAAGGCTCATTTTTTTACCATCTTCAATTCTGGTTAAAAATTGATCTAGATCATTATACATGCCCACCTACATTTTTCTGGAGGTATATAAAGGCTTTTCATGCCTTTATTAAAACATTCATTGGTGCCCCCTGGTGTTCAAATGGTAAGGCTATAGTAAATGCTCCATAAAGGGTAATTTTTTGACCCTGTTCAAATCTTAAGAAGTGATCTAGATCATTATTCATGCCCACCTACATGTTTCTGGAGGTATTTCAATTCTTTTCATGCCTTTATTCAAAAATTCATCGTAGCCCCCTGGTGTTCAAATGGTAAGGCTATAGTATGTGCTCCAAAAAGGGTAAAATTGGACCATGGTCAAATCTAATTAAAAAGGGCTCTAGATCATTATACATGCCCATCTACATGTTTCCAGAAGTATTTCAAGGTGTTTTGAGCCTTTATTCAAATATTCATTGGAGCCCCCTGGTGTTCAAATGGTAAGGCTATAGTATGTGCTCCAAAACGAGTAATTTTTTGACCATCTTCAAATCTTTTTAAAAAGTGATCTAGATCATTATACATTCCCACCTAAGTGTTTCCGTAGATATTTCAACATGTTTCAAGCCTTTATTCAAACATTGATCAATGCCCTCTGGTGTTCAAATGGTAAGGCTATAGTATGTGCTCCAAAAAGGGTAATTTTTTGACCATCTTCAAATCTAATTAAAAAGGGCTCTAAATCTTTATAGATGCCCATCTGCATGTTTCCAGAAGGGTTTCAAAGTGTTTCAAGCTTTTATTCAAACATTCATCGGAGTGCCCCGATGTTCAAATGGTAAGGCTATAGTAAGTGCTCCAAAAAGGTAATATTGGACTATGTTTGAATCTAATTAAAAAGTGCTCTAGATTATTATAGATGCCCATCTATGTGTTTCCAGAAGTATTTCAAAGTGTTTTAAGCTTTTATTCAAACATTCATGGGCGCCCCCTGGTGTTCAAATGGTAAGGCTATAGTATATGCTCCAAAAAGGCTAATTTTTTGACCATCTTCAACTCTAATTAAAAAAGTGCTCTAGATCATTACAAATACCCACCTTCATGTTGCTGGAGGTATTTCAAGGCTTTTCGTGCCTTTATTCAAACATTCATCGGAGCCCCCTGGTGTTCAAACAGTAAGGCTATAGTCTGTGCTCCAAAAAGGGTAATTTAGGACCATCTTCAAATCTAACTAAAAAGGGCTCTAGATCATTATGCATGCCCATATGCATGTTTCCAGAACGGTTTCAAGCTTTTATTCAAACATTCATCATAGCGCCCCAGTGTTCAAATGGTAAGGCCATAGTAAGTGCTCCAAAAAGGCCATGTTCGAATCTAATTAAAACGTGCACTAGATCATTATACATTCCCACCTAAGTTTTTCTGGAGGTTTTTCAAGATGTTTCAAGCCTTTAATCAAACATTCATTGGAGCCCCCTGGTGTTCAAATGGTAAGGCTATAGTAAGTGCTCCATAAAGGGTAATTTTTTTGACCATCTTCAACTCTAATTAAAAAGTGCTCTAGATCATTATACATGCCCACCTGCATGTGTCTGGAGGTATTTCAAGGCTTTGTGTACCTTTATTCAAACATTCATTGGCGCCTCCTGGTGTTCAAATGGTGAGGCTATAGTATGTCCTCCAGAAAGGCTCATTTTTTTACCATCTTCAATTCTGGTTAAAAATTGATCTAGATCATTATACATGCCCACCTACATTTTTCTGGAGGTATATAAAGGCTTTTCATGCCTTTATTAAAACATTCATTGGTGCCCCCTGGTGTTCAAATGGTAAGGCTATAGTAAGTGCTCCATAAAGCGTAATTTTTTGACCCTGTTCAAATCTTAAGAAGTGATCTAGATCATTATACATGCCCACCTACATGTTTCTGGAGGTATTTCAATTCTTTTCATGCCTTTATTCAAAAATTCATCGTAGCCCCCTGGTGTTCAAATGGTTAAGGCTATAGTATGTGCTCCAAAAAGGGTAATTTCGGACCATTTTCAAATTTGGTTAAAAGGTTCTTTAAATCATGATACATGTCCATCTATATGTTTCCAGAAGTATTTCAACGTCCTTTGAGCCTTTATTCAAACATTGATCAATGCCCTCTGGTGTTCCAATGGCAAGGCTATAGTAAGTGCTCCATAAAGGGTAATTTTTTGACCCTGTTTAAATCTCAAGAAGTGATCTAGATCGTTATACATGCCCACGTACATGTTTCTGGAGGTATTTCAATTCTTTTCGTGCCTTTATTCAAAAATTCATTGTAGCCCCCTGGTGTTCAAATGGTAAGGCTATAGTATGTGCTCCAAAAAGGGTAATTTCGGACCATTTTCAAATTTGGGTAAAAAGTTCTTTAAATCATGATACATGCCCATCTATATGGTTCCAGAAGTATTTCAATGTGTTTTGAGCCTTTATTCAAACATTGATCGATGCCCTCTGGTGTTCAAATGGTAAGGCTATAGTAAGTGCTCCAAAAAGGGTAATTTTTTTTAAAAACCATCTTCATATGTGGTTAAAAAGTGCTCAAGATTAGTATAGATGCCCATCTACTTGTTTCCAGAAGTATTTCAAAGTGTTTTAAGCTTTTATTCAAACATTCATGGGCGCCCCCTGGTGTTCAAATGGTAAGGCTATAGTATGTGCTCCAAAAAGGGTAATTTTTTGACCATCTTCAACTCTAATTAGAAAGTGCTCTAGATCATCATGAATACCCACCCATGTGTTTCTGGAGGTATTTCAAGGCTTTTCGTGCCTTTATTCAAACATTCATTCGAGCCCCCTAGTGTTCAAATGGTAAGGCTATAGTATGTGCTCCAAAACTGATCATTTTTGACCATGTTCAAATCCAGTTAAGAAGTGCTCTAGATCATTATACATGCCCATCTACATGTTTCCAGAAGGATTTCAAGGTGTTTTGAGTCTTTTTTCAAAAATTCATTGTAGCCCCCTTGTGTTCAAATGGTAAGGCTATAGTATGTGCTCCAAATAGGGAAATTTTTTGACCATCTTTGAATCTTCTTAAAAAGTGCTTTAGATCATTATACATCCCCACCTACGTGTTTCTGCAGGTATTTCAAGGCTTTTCGTGCCTTTATTCAAACATTCATGGGCGCCCCCTGGTGTTCAAATGGTAAGGCTATAGTATATCCTCAAAAAAGGGGGATTTTTTGACCATCTTCAAATCTAATTGAAAAGTGCTCTAGATCATTATACATTCCAACCTACATGTTTCTGGAGGTATTTCAAGGCATGAGGAAGGTGTGTAGGTATATATGTGTGTGTATGTATGTATGTGAGCATTTGTGTATGTATGTATGCATGCATGTATGTATGTATGTATGTATGTATGTATGTATGTGTGTATGTAAGTATGTATGTGTGTGTGTGTGTGTGTGTGTGTGCATGTATGTATGTATGTATGTATGTATGTGTATGTATGTATGTATGTATGAATGTATGTGTGTATGTAAGTATGTATGTGTGTGTATGTATGTATGTGTGTGTGTGTGTATGTTTGTATGTATGTATGTATGTATGCATGCATGCATGCATGCATGTATGTATGTATGTATGTATGTATGTATGTGTGTATGCATGTCTGTATGTATGTATGTGTGTGTGTATGCATGTGTGTGCATGTATGTATGTATGTGTGTTCATGTTTGTATATATGTATGATGTGTGTATGTATGTGTTTAGGTTTGTATGTATGTACGTATGTATGTGTGTATGTTTGTGTATGTGTATGTATTTATGTATGTTTTTATGCATGTATGTATGAATGTTTGTATGTATGTATGTGTGTATGTGTGTTTATGTATCTATGTATGTATGTATGTATGTGTGAATGTGTGTAGGTATATGTGTGTATGTATGTATATATGTATTTATGTATGTATGTATGTATGTATGTATGTTTTTAAGTTCATATATATGTATGTATGTATGTATGTATGTATGTATGTATGTATGTTTTTAAGTTCGTATATATGTACATATGTATGTATGTGTTTATGTATGTATGTGTTTGTGTGTTTATGTTTGTATGCGTGTATTATGTATGTATGTATGTATGTACATATGTATGTGTGCATGTTTGAGTATATGTATGTATGTATGTATATATATATGTTTGTATGAATGTATGTATGTATGTATGCATGTATGTTTGTAAGTATGTATGTATGTGTGTATGTGTGTGTTTATGTATGTATGTATGTATGTACGTACGTACGTACGTACGTACATGTATGTATGTATGTATGTGTGTGTGTGCGTATGTATGTGTGAATATATGTATGTATGTATGTATATCTGAATGTGATTGTAGGTATGTTTGTGTGTGTTTGTACGTATGTATGTATGTGTGTATGTATGTGTTTATGTATGTGTGTATGTATGTGTTTATGTACGTCCATATGTATGTATGTATGTATGTATGTGTATGTATGTATGTATGTATGTGTGTGTGTATGCATGTATATATGTATGAATGTATGTGTGTATGTAAGTATGTATGTGTGTGTATGTATGTATGTGTGTGTGTGTGTGTGTGTATGTTTGTATGTATGTATGTATGTATGCATGCATGCATGCATGTATGTATGTATGTATGTGTGTATGCATGTCTGTATGTATGTATGTATGTGTGTGTATGCATGTGTGTGCATGTATGTATGTGTGTTCATGTTTGTATATATGTATGATGTGTGTATGTATGTGTTTAGGTTTGTATGTATGTACGTATGTATGTGTGTATGTTTGTGTATGTGTATGTATGTATTTATGTATGTTTTTATGCATGTATGTATGAATGTTTGTATGTATGTATGTGTGTATGTGTGTTTATGTATGTATGTATGTATGTATGTATGTATGTATGTATGTGTGAATGTGTGTAGGTATATGTGTGTATGTATGTATATATGTATTTATGTATGTATGTATGTATGTATGTATGTATGTATGTATGTATGTTTTTAAGTTCATATGTATGTATGTATGTATGTATGTATGTATGTATGTATGTTTTTAAATTCATATATATGTACATATGTATGTATGTATGTGTTTATGTATGTATGTGTTTGTGTGTTTATGTTTGTATGCGTGTATTATGTATGTATGTATGTATGTACATATGTATGTGTGCATGTTTGAGTATATGTATGTATGTATATATATATATATGTTTGTATGAATGTATGTATGTATGCATGTATGTTTGTAAGTATGTATGTATGTGTGTATGTGTGTGTTTATGTATGTATGTATGTATGTACGTACGTACGTACATGTATGTATGTATGTATGTGTGTGTGTGTGCGTATGTATGTGTGAATATATGTATGTATGTATGTATATCTGAATGTGATTGTAGGTATGTTTGTGTGTGTTTGTACGTATGTATGTATGTGTGTATGTATGTGTTTATGTACGTACATATGTATGTATGTATGTATTTATGTATGTATGTTTATGTACGTATGTGTGTATGTATGTATGTACGTATGTATGTGTATGTATGAATGTATGTATGTGTTTATGTATGTATGGTCTGGGTTAGGGTTAAAGTTAAGGCTTGGGGTTAGGGTTCGGGTTAGGGATAACCTTCGCCCTAACCCTCGAAGGACAATCATGTTTGAGTACAAGTGAATAATTTTATTTTGAATAAAACCTTCTTTCATTGTACATTTAATTTCAGAGTACATACAGACTCACACATGACATCACAGTCTGTCAATAAACATTCCAACAGTCTCACAACTCCATAATTCCCAGTCCATTTGACTGTGAGGTATTCCTACAGTGTGATGATGAATTCCATAAAGACAACAGTGACCGCTGACCCCGATGACGCTCCAACATTTCATCCCAGTCTATTAATCCCATATTGTCCATCATAGGGTCCATTCTACTGGGTCATTCATTAATGGTGTGTTTTTATAAATATGGGTTCTGGAAACATGAATCTAAGGCCTCGAGGTGTAAAAGTTGAGTTTATGAGATGAACTGAACCTGTCAGACAAACCTGGAGGAATAAAAACCCACTGTTTCCTCTGAGATGAATGAAAGTCAAAACCAAAGAGTCCAAGAAGAGAAGACACAATAAATTTAGTTTAGGTTCCACATTCTTTCTTTCTTTCTTTCTTTCTTTCTTTCTTTCTTTCTTTCTTTCTTTCTTTCTTTCTTTCTTTCTTTCTTTCTTTCTGTCTGTCTGTCTGTCTGTCTGTCTATATCTATCTATCTATTCTTTTTGTTCATTGTGCAACTTATTTATTTTGTTTTTGTCCATTTTCTTCCCTTTTTTTTGTAAATTTTTTTTTTAACTCATTTTTATTGACTTTGTTAAATATCCATCTATCAATCTAACATTTTTCAAATTAATTATCTGTCATAGGCTCCGTTCACAGCAGGTCTTAATGCACAAGTCCGATTTTTTGGTGAAATCTGATTTTTTTGTGTGTTGGTTCATATTCCACATTAAATGTGACTTCTATCAGTTTTGAGTCTGAACTGAATGTGACCCTGAAGTGACCCACATGCACTAAAGAGGTCCTGATGGAATATTAGACCACGCAGACACACACTGTGTTTACTAAAGGAAATATGGAGGATGAAGAACTGGGACGTTTGTTGCATTTCAATGACGTAAAGGTCGGATAAATGCGACCTGGACGTTCAGACTGAAGTCACATTGGAAAATATCAGATCTGTATCAGATTTAAGACCATATATGAAACCGTTCTGGGTCAGATTTCGGACCACATATGAAAGTGGTCAGGGTCAGATTTAGGACCACATATGAAAGTGGTCCGGGTCAGATTTAGGACCACATATGAAAGTGGTCCGGGTCACATTTAGTACTACATATGAAAGTGGTCCGGGTCACATTTAGGACCATATATGAAAGTGGTCCGGGTCAGATTTAAGACCACATATCAACGTGGTCTGGGTCAGATTTAGGACCACTTATGAAAGTGGTCCGGGTCAGATTTAGGACCACATATAAAAGTGGTCTATGTCACATTTAGGACCACATGTGAAAGCAGTCTGGGTCAGATTTAGGACCACGTATGAAAGTAGTCTGTATCAGATTTAGGACCATGTATAAAAGCGGTCTGGGTCCGATTTAGGACCGCATATGAAAACGGTCCGGGTCAGATTTAGGACCGCGTATGAAAGCGGTCTGGGTCAGATTTAAGACCACATATGAAAGTAGTCTGGGTCAGATTTAGGACCACATTTTAAAGTGGTCTGGGTCAGATTGAAGACCGCATATGAAAGTAGTCCGGGTCAGATTTAGGACCACCTATGAAAGTGGTCTGGGTCAGATTTAGGACCACCTATGAAAGTGGTCTGGCTCAGATCAGATCCAGGTCACATTTGGACACATTTACCTTCATCTGAACAGAGCCTCAGTTTCAGTTCGTTCATAACTGCAGAAAATGGGAACAGTGACGTAAAAGTCCTCAGTTACCTCTGATAAACCGTTGGCTCGGTCATCCGTCTGCATGTCAGACACTGACCGGGCAGCGTCTCAGTTTTCCTCGGTGTCTGTCTGAGCGCTCACCAGCAGATCTGCGTCCTCTAATCCTTTTCTAATTGGTTGTTCTTTATGGTATAGAGGCTGTTTTTGGACACGGTTCAGTGGTCGGACTCAGCTCACTATCAAAGCCCCCAGGAGTCGCACAAACACCAACAGGATCCAGATCCACACGACCCCGGGTCACATTCAGCCTCGTCCCCGTCCATCCCCGTCCCCCGAGTCGGTGCGGACTCAAAGGGTCTTTGTGATGGACAGGTTGGAGGACAGCACCTTCTCAGAGCTGAGGACGGCCTGAATGAAAGCGTCCTTCAGGCCCGCTGCTTCACATCTGGCACCGGTACTTTGGATTCTCCTGAACCTCCCCTTAAATGCCCCGCGTCTCTGGGGTCTCGGGGACAAAGAGCATCGTTCTCCCAGGGAGAAACCCGAGGCGTCCTCTGGTTGAAAGTGACCCCCCCCCCCCAACACGCCCGGCAGCCCATCAGATACTAAAGGTCAGTGGGCCGGCCTTTGTCCACGAGGACGCACAACAACAAACAGTGTCACCTTTAAGGTTTGGGACCGCGATGAGCACCTCCAGTCCTCCAGACCTCCGGTCCTCCTGTCCTCTGGTCCTCCTGTCCTCCAGACCTCCTGTCCTCCGGTCCTCCGGTCCTCCCAATGTGTCCAAATGTCCACAAAAGGAGGCTCCGACCTGTTTATTTACATCAGTTAGAGTCAGTTTGTACGAACATGTGTGGTTTCATGAAGGAACTGACTGGGTTTAGTTTAGTTTAGTTTAGTTTAGTTTAGTTTAGTTTAGTTTAGTTTAGTTTAGTTTAATTTGGTCTCAGGGTTAGTTTTGGTTTTTCAGGTGCTTTGAGGAAACATCTCATCATTCATGACCCATTAATGGTTCATGTCATATCGTTTTTATTTAGTGCACGGGTACAGATGTCTTCTTAGTCCAACGGCCTCAGGGTCTGATGGACTACTGGGATCAGTTGGCATCCGTCCGTCTGTCTGTCGTCCGTTAACAATTATTCCAGAATCTTCTCCTCCTAAACCTTCAGTTAGAATGACTTGGTATTTGTTGTGGAATCTCTTTGGGGTAAGGTCTACCAAGTTTATTCAAAGAATTTGAAAATACTGATTTTTGAAATGTTTCTAATGAATTTTTGACATTTTCCAAATCCCCATTGGTTTTTAATGGGACACATTTCAAAGTATTATAACTTAAACAGTTGAAGATATTGATATAATTATTATTGGTAATCGATAGGAAGTCACATATGGGCTTTCATTTGGGGCCATGACCTCTGACCTTCAGTGAGCTTGAAAGGTCAAATGAATGTCGATTAATGTCTTTAAATTTGCCGTTGGATTACAGGAGCCTGGGTTCTATGTTTATAATCCAGGTGTTCTTACATGTCATGGGTCAAACTGCAGATACACAAGTGTCTCCTCAGTCCATGATGAACATCTGAGGGAACTGAAACATCCTGCAAGATAATGTAGCGAGGTTGGTTTCCAGGTCTCAAGTGAGCATCAAGAGGAAATATGGAACTGAGAAGAGTCTGAAAGAGAAAATACACAAGTAAATATCAGATGGAACTAGACCTGAACCCTGGACTACAAACCACCAAACATCTAAACAGGGATAATAAATGAAGTTGACCTTTAACCTTTATGAATCTGTCAACTCTGGATTCAGATTATATGTCTATGAGAGGCTTCTTCTCCCACCCTGTACTAATGCTGCCTTCAGTCGCTATCAGGAACCCTTTCCACTAGTGAATTCAAAATGACCAGTGTGCTGTGTTCAAGTGCTTCTGTAGTGAAATACAAATGATACGTTTGTACAAATCTTCCAGTTCGCACAAAATCTGGAGTTCGTAGACATTCGTAGATCGAACGTGTCTATGATGTCCAGATTTCGTACAAACACATCGTTCGTAAGAATTTTTGTGACCGAGGCATTCACGCTCTTTCCTTCAAAATGACAACATCTGGTCTCAGAACATGAAAAAAAAAAAAAAAACAGGTGTTTTTGGTTTTTTTTTTTTCATTTCTGTCTGGTAGTAACTTTATTTTTTGTTGTTAGAGAAAATGACAATCAAACCGTTTTTTAAATTTGGTTTATCTATTTTGACACTGAAAAAGAAAAAAAGAAAAACGCCTTGAATTTCAATTTTAATTCTTGTATTTCAAAACAAAAATCAATTAACTGCTAGTTTTTGTTTTGTTTCTAAAAAGAAAATCCAGTAATCAACAGATCCACAGACCCCTGTTTGTGTCCTCTTTATTTGACTGCAGGTGCTGTGGAAAATGGAAAAGTGGAATTGAGAAAAACGTTGTTCACATTACCATTCCCATTTTGTCGTAGGAAGTACAGACGTAGGTAGGTAGATGAAAAGTGTTGAAAAATGGCCAAAAGACAGGGTTAATGAAATCTAATACTGATCTACAGACGTGTTCTTTCACTGAACACATCTGAACTATAAATTTCTTCCTTATTTAGGAAAACAGCATTTTTCAAGTCATTAAAACAGACCTAAGTACGACAAAATGGGAATAGAAATTCGAACAACATTTTTCTCAGTTCCAATTTTCCACATCACTCGCAGCCGTTTCCTGTGTTTTGTTTTTCTGATTTTATGACGAATACAGGATATGAGTCCTTTTCCATTTTTTCGTTTACCAATTTTAAAATGAAAAAATGAAATCCAAGTTGTTTTATTTATTAACTGTCTGATATCCCGTCCAACAAGGCCCTTACTAAGCATCAAGTGTGCGTTGTACGCACGTGGAATAATGTCCAAAAAAAAATTTCATACAGTTTGTTTTTTAATTCTTTTACAATTTTTGCTATTTCATCAACTTGAACCATATATAAAAATACCAAATACTCAATAACTGTCACATTTTTCAACCCTTTAAATGCCATGTTTGTAATGTAAACAAACCATTTTTTTGGATGCAAAAAACACAATTTTTTTTTTCAATATACTACATAAAAAGTTGGTCACATATTATTTGATTTTTGCAGCCTGGCTTATGTCAATGATTAACAGTAACATTGGTTAATTTGCATTATTATTTTTGGCGCTTGGTCAAATGTTCAAAAATACTAGCATCTGTCACCAAGTGCGCGTAAAATGCACACCTACAAATCAAACTATTAAATTTATATATTGATTTATTTTTCTGCTCTAATTTGATTTTATTTTTGTAAATCAAGGTCAGCCCTAATCATACATATCAAATAATCATTGATTTTACATTTTTTAACCCTTTATTATCAAAGTGTAAATGGGATGGCTGCACCGTACATGGACCCCTACGTCTGCACAAACCCCTCGCTCTCATCGCAGACACTGTTACCGTCATTAACATGCGTTTCCCATCAGCAGGATCGTGTCCCTGCGTTTGTGCTCAGCGGTCGACATCAGTTTACAGTCTCTGATAAACGATGAGAAAGAATGTGGAGTGTTTTGATCTCAGAGCAGAGCAATGAGTAAATCACAGGGTTGAAACAGCCTTTTCAGGGCCACATTCCCCCCTCGGTGACACTGCAGGTTCAATTACAGCCCAGGTCAGAGGTCGTCATGGTCAGAATGGGCTCCAATGCCTCGTGCGGATCGTGCGAATCGTTTATGGAGGAGGAGCCTTGTTTGCATCGAGGTGTTCGAGGAGAGTGGCGGCGGGATGAAGGCGGGCCGACCCGGACCGGCGGAAGGAGTCGGCTAACATGACGGGTTAACCGCCGTAATCCCCGACAGGAGCAGGAGCTTTGGGAAAGTGATCCGGATTAGTCTGGACCTGGACCGATGGCACAGATATGGACGAACATGATGCTAATAGAAGAAAATCAGCCATTAATAAAAGCAGGTTGACCTGTGCAGTGGAACACCAGGACAGAGGGTTCCTGCTCCAAACATGGACCTGGACTTAATGAAAGCTTCCTCCTGTTTCCTTCACTTGGATCCCAGTCAGTTATGTTCAAACGCTGATCTGGGGTCTGTGGTCCAGGTTCCACTCAGGTCTGTGAAGACCAGCAGGTCCACACTGATTTGGACTACAGCTGGAAACTGACACCTATTAAGACACAGCGCCGACACTGATGCCGAAATATGTATATACGATGACGTATTAGGGCCACATAAGAAAATAAAAACACTAGTCACCACGAGAATTAAGCAGTAAAATATCAAGATAAAACCCATAATTTTATGAGAATAAAGGTACATACAAAAGAGTCATAATTTTACAAGAATAAAGTCATAATATTTTGCACAACAGCGAATTAGGGCCACATAAGAAAATAAAAATGCTTGTCACTACAAGAATATTATTGTAATATTTCATAATATCGCAATATCGTAATATTTCAAGAATAAAGTCATACTATAATGAGAATAAAGTCATAGTTAAAAAAAACTCATTATTTAATGAGAACAAAGTCGTACTTTTATGAGATTAAAGTCAGAATATTTTGAAAATTTGACAGTTTCCAGTTTTACAGCGAACGCAACAAGTGAAGCAGTAACTTTTCCTTCTGTTGCACTCCAAAACTCACAGTAGAATCCTCACAGTTTCTTTATAAACACCAAACCCTCTAGTTCTGGTGGAACCACCGATAGTCCTGCAGACGAACACTTCAGCAGTTCCTCCTCCACTAAAGAGGAAATTTACTCCAAATCAGTTCGGTTCTTACGATGAAACAAACCCAAACATGTGCAAGCTCGCTTTAAAGTCCATCAGCTAATGCTAATGTGTTGATGGTGGGCGGGGCTAATAGGCTCAATATTTGGCCTTTGTGTGTAAACCCCAAATGAAAGTAGAACCTCACAGAATGTTCCAAGTTCTCCATTATTTGATGAGTGGGTACGACTTTATTCTCATTATATTACGACTTTCTTCTCATAGTGACAAGTGTTTTTATTTTCTTATGTGGCCCTGATACACTGCTGTAATTTCGAAAATAGAGTCATAGTTTAAAAAAAAGTCATAATTTAATGAAAAAAATGTCGGACTTTTATAAGATTTAAGTTGTAATATTTTGAAAATAAAGTCATAATATTACAAAAATTACATGGTAATTTAAAAACAGATGGAAAAACATCATAATTTACCAGAATACAGTTGTATCCACTGGTCTCATAATGTAGAACTGGAACCTTCTGTGAGGTTCTACTTTCATTTGGGTTTACGCACAAAGGCCAAATACTGAGCCTATGAGCCCCGCCCATCTAATACTCAGCCTATTAGCCCCACCCACTATCAACACATTAGCATTAGTCGTCCGCTCTGACAGAAGTGAAAGTTGATGCTTCGTTTGTTGCGTTCACTGTAACTGGAAACTGTCATCAACAAGGATTCAGGCTTATGATTTATAAATGAGGACTTTTCATTTCAACATCGTGAATTTATTTTCACAATATTATGATTTTAATCTCATTTAAGTACGACATTATTTTTGTTAAATTATGAGGGGATTTTTTCAAACTACAACTTTATTCTCATAATATTACGACTTAATTTTGTAAAATTATGACTCTGTTTGTATTCGACTTTAATTTCATAAAATGACAGGTTTTATTTTGATATTTTATGACTTTATTCTCATAGTGACTAGTGTTTTTTTATTTTCTGATCATATTTCTGATCATATTTTCAGTATAATATACTAACAGTACAGTATGTGATGAACATGTCATCATAGTTCTATAAGAAGGAAATTAACAGGGAAGAAAAATGACAGAAAGTACTGGGTCTTTAATGAAACAGCTCCTCCTTCAGCTCATTAAAATGGAGATATGTGGTTTTTACTGGAAGGAGGAAGGAAGGGGGGAGAAGGTCTAAAAGTGTGGGACAGAACCTACTGAACCCGCCTCTGAGACGTAGACGCTGAGGAAAATGTAAATATTCAAGTAAAGTTCAGGTACGTTCTGTTGGTTTAGTTCAACGTCATGAATGTGTTTGTTCACGTCTGAGAATGTGACACAGAGAAAAGAGACGTTCAGGAACGACTGATTCACAGAGCGGTGGAGAAAGAGGACAGATATGGACAGATATGGACACATACGGACACATACAGACAGATATGGACAGATATGGACAGATATAATGAACTCAACTGTAGAAAATGTTCATACCAGATTAACAGTAGAACAGGGCTGTCAAACATACAGCCCGTGGGTCAAAACCAGCCATTAAAAGGTCTGATCTGGTCCAATGGGATGAATTTACAAAGTGAAAAAATTACACTGAACATATTAACAATCTTTAGTCTCTTTACCATTGACTCTCAAATATTGTGAGTATAACTTGTTCATATGAATTTGTCTAATGGGAAAAAAAGGCAGTTTTTGACTTTCCACTTCTTTGCTCTTGTGTGCTTGTACTTTGCTGCTGTAAACCTCTAATTTCCCCTTGTGGGACAAATAAAGGCATATCTTATCTTAATTCCATCAAAACTCAGGTTTTTCTCCAAATAGTTGTTGTTCGAGGGGTTTGTTCGTGGTTAAATTGGTGTATGACCCAAAACTGTAATGGAAAGACCTTTGAGTCCAACTAGAGTCACATGATCAAGACAAACAGATGTTGATGGATGTTAGAACAAGAGAAGAAGAACCCAAACATGTGTTCTGTGTGTTCTATGTGTTCTGTGTGTTCTATGTGTTCTGTGTGTTCTGTGTGTTCTATGTGTTCTGTGTGTTCTATGTGTTCCATGTGTTCTGTGTGTTCTATGTGTTCTGTGTGTTCTATGTGTTCCATGTGTTCTGTGTTCTATGTGTTCTGTGTGTTTTGTGTTCTATGTGTTCTGTGTGTTCTGTGTTCTATGTGTTCTGTGTGTTTTGTGTGTTCTATGTGTTCTGTGTTCCATGTTTTCTGTGTGTTCTGTGTTCTATGTGTTCTGTGTGTTCTGCGTGTTCTGTGTTCTGTTTTCTCTGTGTTCTGCATGTTCTGTGTTCTATGTGTTCTCTGTGTTCTGCATGTTCTATGTGTTCTATGTTCTGTGTGTTCTGTGTTCTGCATGTTCTATGTGTTCTGTGTGTTCTGCATGTTCTATGTGTTCTGTGTGTTCTGCATGTTCTATGTGTTCTATCTGTTCTGTGTTCTGTGTGTTCTGTGTTCTGCATGTTCTATGTGTTCTATGTGTTCTGTGTGTTCTGTGTTCTATGTGCTCTATGTGTTCTGTGTGTTCTGTGTTCTCTGTGTTCTGTGTGTTCTGTGTGGTCTGTGTGTTCTGTGTTCTATGTGTTCTGTGTTCTATGTGTACTGTGTGTTCTGTGTTCTCTGTGTTCTGTGTGTTCTGTGTTCTCTGTGTTCTGTGTGTTCTGCGTGTTCTGTGTTCTCCGTGTTCTGTGTGTTCTGTGTTCTGTGTGTTCTGTGTTCTCTGTGTTCTGTGTGTTCTGTGTTCTATGTGTTCTGTGTTCTCTGTGTTCTCTGTGTTCTGCGTGTTCTGTGTGTTCTGTGTGTTCTGCATGTTCTATGTGTTCTGTGTGTTCTGCATGTTCTATGTGTTCTATCTGTTCTGTGTTCTGTGTGTTCTGTGTTCTGCATGTTCTATGTGTTCTGTGTGTTCTGTGTTCTATGTGCTCTATGTGTTCTGTGTGTTCTGTGTTCTCTGTGTTCTGTGTGTTCTGTGTGGTCTGTGTGTTCTGTGTTCTATGTGTTCTGTGTTCTATGTGTACTGTGTGTTCTGTGTTCTCTGTGTTCTGTGTGTTCTGTGTTCTCTGTGTTCTGTGTGTTCTGCGTGTTCTGTGTTCTCCGTGTTCTGTGTGTTCTGTGTTCTGTGTGTTCTGTGTTCTCTGTGTTCTGTGTGTTCTGTGTTCTATGTGTTCTGTGTTCTCTGTGTTCTCTGTGTTCTGCGTGTTCTGTGTTCTGTGTGTTCTGTGTTCCATGTGTTCTGTGTTCTGTGTGTTCTGTGTGTTCTGTGTTCTGTGTGTTCTGTGTTCTATGTGTTCTGTGTTCTGTGTGTTCTGTGTTCTCTGTGTTCTGTGTTTTCTGTGTTCCATGTGTTCTGTGTGGTCTCTGTTCTGTGTTCTGTGTGTTCTATGTGTTCTGTGTGTTCCATGTGTTCTATGGGATGTCGTGCTGTGTTTTGTTGTGACCGTCTCCGTGGCGTCCTGCAGACGTGGTCCGTGGCGGCAGCGTTGACAGGAAGGACGGTGTATGTGCAGAGGCGGCGCTGGCAGAGGAACACATGATCAGGTCTGTCTATTTTTGACGGCGGTGGGTTTTGGGCTTCATTGTTCTGGGTTCAGGACGGCGTGGGTGTAAAACCTGGAGCGTAAAACCTGAAAACACGTTCATTTTCCAGATTCACGGAGGCTTTTCCTGGAGAGACGCTGAAGGAGGAGAGTGAACATCAGCCACAGATGGAAACATGTCACCTACAAATACAGTCCACAGGTTCATGTAAGGCAGGGCTCTCAAACTCATGTTCTTTCAGGTTCCACATTCAGCCTGATCTGATCTCCAGTGGGCCGGACCCGTAAAATAATAACACAATAACCTATAAATAATTACAACTCGAAATTTTTGTCGTGGTTTTAATGCAAAAAACCGAATTAAAATATGAAAATACTTACTTTTATAAACTATCCAAACAAAAAAGATGTAAATAACCTGAAAAAAAAATTCTTAAGAAAAATAAGTGCAATTTTAACAATATTCTGTCTCAACTTTATCATTTCTACATGTGCATTATGGATCAGATCTAGATATTTAATGTTTTTTTTTTTTTTTGCACTAAGACAAAGACAAACATTTGTAGCTGTCATTATTTATAGACATAATGTAAGAATATTTTTTTCACATCAAACCGAGAAGAAAATCTGGAGTCATTCTTCTTTGTAGGTTATTCTGCTGTTATTATTTGACTGTAGATCATAGTGCTCTGTATGTAGAACCTGAACCTGAGTTCCACAGCCTTGACTGTGGAATTTTTGCACTTTGTAAATTCATCCCAGGGGCTGGATTGGAACCCAAGGTGGGCCGCATTTGGCCCCCGGGCCGCATTTTTGAGACCCCTGATATACGGGGCTAGTTTGGTGTCCAAACCCCTTATATCAGGGGTGTCAATATACAGTGGGGCAAAAAAGTATTTAGTGAGCCACTGATTTTGCAAGTTCTCCTACTTACTTAATACTTATTTTCCACCATAATTTACAAATAAATTGTTTAAAAATCCTACAATGTGATTTCCTGGATTTTTTTTTTTCTCATTTTGTCTCTCATAGTTGAAGTGTGCTTCTGATGAAAATTACAGACCTCTCTCATCTTTCTAAGTAGGAGAACTTGCAAAACCAGTGGCTGACTAAATACTTTTTTGCCCCACTGTATGTATACATATATATATATATATATATATATATATATATATATATATATATATATATATATATATATATATATATACAGAGTGGGGAAGCAAAATTTACAATATTTTGAGGCAGGGATTGAAAGACAGTGTATGACCAATTAGTTTATTGAAAGTCATAAGAATTTATTTGCCACAAGAAAATTGACATAATAGAAAATGTTTTTATTCTATGTGTCCTCCTTCTTTCTCAATAACTGCCTTCACACGCTTCCTGAAACTTGCACAAGTGTTCCTCAAATATTCGGGTGACAGCTTCTCCCATTCTTCTTTAATAGTATCTTCCAGACTTTCTCGTAATAGTTTTGCTCATAGTCATTCTCTTCTTTCCATTATAAACAGTCTTTATGGACACTCCAACTATTTTTGAAATCTCCTTTGGTGTGACGAGTGCATTCAGCAAATCACACACTCTTTGACGTTTGCTTTCCTGATTACTCATATGGGCAAAAGTTTCTGAAAAGGTATGGATAATAGTGTTAGGTATGATTATGGCATCAATATATGTTTGGTTTCAAAACAATTGACGTAGTGCCTGCTGAGAAAAAACAACTAAATGTTCATTGTAAATTTTGCTTCCCCATCCTGTATATATGTATATATATAGACAGGAGTCTTTTAGTTCCAGTCCAGGTCGGTCCTTCTACTGTGACCTGTCTTTCCTTCTTTTCTTCTACCTGAGAATGTGAGGAATGTGTATTTTCACCTCCTCTGCCGATCATCAGCTGACAGAAGGGAAGGGTTTCCCAAAAGTGCGTGTGATTGGACAGGAACGCCGTCAGCAGGACACGGAGCCTGCTCACTTCCTGTCCTGACCTGACCTGCTGATGCTGACTAATCTCATTCCCACATCCACACAATCCTGAGGATGTGATAGCAGGTTTGCTCCATTATGTACCTGGTGTGACTGATTACAATGGGCTGTCCATCCCCTCCTCTGGCGGTTTTGTTCTATGTGGACACGCCCCCCCCCCAGACGCCGTGAGGAAACAGGGGTCATTCTCATTTTCCATCAGTTCAACTTCAATTGGATGACTCACTCTGACCTGGCTGAGGCTTCGCAGCATCACCACCAGCGACACACCGCCTCTGATCGGCCGCCACTGGCACAGCCTCAACACCACCCCCCCTGCCGCCTGCCACCCCCGCTTATGTCGCACGCCACTGCCTCTGAATGCAAATAATACTGGGAAAAGGAGCTAAAAATGAATATGTGCTCATCCACCATCACAAACACTTCATACAAACACAACAAACACTTAATACAAAGACAACAAACACTTCATACAAAGACAAAGAATACTTATGTGTTTAAAGGAAGGAGACAGAAGGACACAGACAGACACAGGACATGGACACGGACAGACGCAGGACATGGACACGGACAGACGCACACATGGACATGTCCTTGGACAGGTCTGTGAACTGATGTGAATATACCAATAATGTTTAACACACACTTCCTGGTTCATACACAGGATTA
This sequence comes from Sphaeramia orbicularis, assembly GCF_902148855.1. Taxonomy (NCBI): domain Eukaryota; kingdom Metazoa; phylum Chordata; class Actinopteri; order Kurtiformes; family Apogonidae; genus Sphaeramia; species Sphaeramia orbicularis. The sequence continues at coordinate 43,272,741 of NC_043970.1, read as the reverse complement.
AAGCTGCACCAAACAACCTGAACCCTGGAAGAAATGACCTACAGCTTTAAAAGTATGAATAAGTAATAGTACTAATACACAGAACTACTAACTGTAGCGGTACAAATACAAGTACTGAGAGGAACAGAGGAGGAGGAGAGAGGAGGAGAGAGGAGGACAGACAGGAGAATGAGGAGAGAGGAGGTCAGTGTATCCTGCTGAGTCCAATCCCAGTCTAAGTCTATCTCAGTTGAACTCAGATCAATCTGATCCGTCCGAACTCTAGTCTGTATCATAAAGGACAGTGGGCCAGATCTACTAAAGGTTTGCGTTTATTAAAATGTGTGCAAACTCATTGCACTCAGAAAAAATGTACAAACTGATTTACTAACAGAGACACTAAGGGTTGCGTCTTTCAAAGGTGCAAAATAGCGCGTGTGCATCCAGTTAGTACATTTGACACAATGAATATGAAATATGGGGCATTTACACACAGTTGTGCGTGTGCTGGAAGGAGAAAATGTACATATATTAATTTCACACGCAAAGTGATTTATGAAACCCAAAAGCAATTTTGCTGATAGAAACTGCGTCTATATTTAACACATCTCAAAAGGAGGTGCGAAGGGTTTGGATGCGTAATTGTGCACACATGGAAGTGGTTTAGGAGACAAAGAAATGATGAAAGGAGATGCAGAGAATGCATTTTTCACCCTCGTGTGAACATTTTTGGAATGACGGAAGAAAAAATAATTGAGAGGTATGCCCCCCCCAACACACACACACACTTTACGGGACTCTTTTCCACTCCTGATGATTGTGATTAAAAATACGCACCGACATTATGCTACAGTGGGACTAAATTATCTGCGCGTGACAGTCATTCAATCCAACCAACCCCCCCCCCCACACACACACACACACACACACAGACACACACACACAGACACACACACCTTATAAATGAAAAATAAATGAATGAATGTCATGCCATACCTTCTATGACTAAACTCCTCCAACTCTACATTTCCATGCATCTGGATCATTCAGTCTCTGTTCCCATTAATGCTGGTTTATCCCTGAGCAGTTTTTTGCCTCCAGTAGCACACGCAAAACCCTCATTTAAACAGGGCGGTCTCCAAGACTTTGCACCTGTTGTCATTTGCACAAGCAATCTGAGTAAATCATCTGCAAACCGCGGTTACACCCCACATGCAAAATTCTAGGTTGTGCAAGCACATTAGTACATGCAGAATGGGATCTTAGAAGATCCAGCCCAGTGTCAGCAGGTCCAGGTAGGACAATGAGTCTCCAAGCTGAGGTCCAACGTGGTCTCTAGGGTCTGTAAGGTCCAATGTGGTCTCTAGGGTCTGTAAGGCCCACCTCTAAGGTCCAATGTGGTCTCCAGGGTGTGTAAGGTCCAGTGTGGTCTCCAGGGTCTGGAAGGTCTAATATGGTCTCCAGGGTCTGTAAGGCCCACCTCTGAGGTCCAGTGTAGTCTCCAGGGTCTTTAAGGTCCAATGTGGTCTCAAGGGTCTGGAAGGTCCAATGTGGTCTCCAGGGTCTTTAAGGTCCAATGTGGTCTCCAGGGTCTGTAAGGTCCAATGTGGTCTCCAGGGTCTGTACGGTCCACCTGTGCATGAACAGTGAGTGGACCTGCTTTGTTCAGTTCCATTAAGTAATGGAACTAATGTAAGGAATGATGTTCAAAGGGATCATGTGGATGTGGACAGGGGTCTGGACCAGCACGCATGGGGGACCAAAGAAAGGCTGTAATGCAACAAAAGGCAGGTTCTAATGGGGCCAAAGTAAGTTTCTAATGGGACCAAAGGAAGGTTCTGATGGAACCAAAGGAAGGTTCTAATGGGATCAAAGGAAGGTACTAATGGGACCAAAGGCAGGTTCTAATGGAACCAAAGGAAGGTTCTAATGGGACCAAAGGCAGGTTCTAATGCGACCAAAGGAAGGTACTAATGGGACCAAAGAAAGGTTCTAATGGGACCAAAGGAAGGTTCTAATGGGACCAAAGGAAGGTTCTAATGCAACAAAAGGCAGGTTCTGATGGGACCGACGGAAGGTTCTAATGGGACCAAAGGAAGGTTCTAATGGGATCAAAGGCAGGTTCTAATGTGACAAAAGGCAGGTTCTAATGGGACCAAAGGAAGGTTCTAATGGGATTAAAGGCAGGTTCTAATGCAACAAAAAGCAGGTTCTAATGGGACTGAAGGAAGGTTCTAATGGGACAAAAGGCAGGTTCTAATGGCACCAAAGGAAGGTTCTAATGGGACTGAAGGAAGGTTCTAATGGGACAAAAGGCAGGTTCTAATGGGACCAAAGGAAGGTTCTAATGGGATTAAAGGCAGGTTCTAATGCAACAAAAAGCAGGTTCAAATGGGACTGAAGGAAGGTTCTAATGGGACAAAAGGCAGGTTCTAATAGCACCAAAGGAAAGTTCTAATGGGACTGAAGGAAGGTTCTAATGGGACAAAAGGCAGGTTCTAATGGGACCAAAGGAAGGTTCTAATGGGACCAAAGGATGGTTCTAATGGGATCAAAGGAAGGTTCTAATGGGATCAAATACATGTTCCTTTCACCTTACATATGTTTTTCTTGTATCTTTTATATACATATAGATACTTTTTTTTTGCCAAATATTGTAACTTCAGTGACTTTGAGTTTTTACATGAAATTAAAAACTGTGAAACCTTTCACAAACATAGTCCAGTCTGGTTCTGTCCAAAAACACACTCAGTATTTGTCTGAGTGAACTTTAAAGGGTTAATGCTGTTTAATTTCTGTAACTTCCTGATATGTTTGGAGCCTCATTCTTGTCGTAAGTGTGTGTTTCCAGGTAAACAGGTCATGTGACCCTTGGATTCAGTCGGTGTTTGTCGGTGTTTTGGTCGGTTTCCTCGGCTCCACACGCTGTTGTGTCCTCCTCTGTTGTTCGTGTTCTAGTGGGTTCTAGAGGCTGTTCTTCCTCTGGAATGTTAAAGGGACAGTGGTGTCACCTCTAATCTCTGTGTCCAACAGCTCAAACCTCCATGAGCTGATGAAATGTCTTCCATATATTGTTACACCACCTTGGCCTGATCCCCAGGGAATCACGGGGGATTAGAGGCTGAGGGCGGATGCTGCTGAAGCCACACACTGGGCAGACTGGGCAGACTGGGAAGACGCCGCCGCAACAAGGAAGGAAACAGGAAGTCTACATACCTCCCTTTCTCCTTCTTCCTGTTGGTGACTTTCAGTGGGCCGTCATCGTCATCATCATCATCATCATCGTCACAAAACACAGGATGGCAGCTTCCCCATCAGCCGGTGATTTCTCAGCTGAACGGGTTTTAGGGTCATCTCCGAGCTGCAGCTCAGAGGTGCAGATCGTATTCAACTTCTTCAATTTTACGCTGAATTAGACAGGCGCTCTGGTTTCAAAGGGAATGCATCGGCAGGATTTGGAGGGTAGCGTTACCGGCCCGTTCTGAGGCCAAGACCGTCCCCACAAACACAGAGTCAGGTGTCTGGATCTGAAGAGGACCACTGTGACATTAGGGACAAGGACGAGTCCGGTCCAGATGACACCAGCAGGTCGACACAGGACCAAGGACACGAAGACACAGATCATCTGTGTAAGGAGGTGAAGAACATGTCAGACTGTGATCACTGAACCTGTTTACATACACTCACAGTCAATGAAAACTTTGAGACCATATTTTTCGACATAATTTTTATTTTGAAACCCTAAACTGGAATTTTTCCATATGAATCATTTGTTTAGGATATTGGCATACAGAAACAAAAACCGAAAGTTTCAAGAATAATTTCAAAACAAAAAACTTAACAAAAGAAAACGGCACCTGCCAAACACAAAGTCACAACAGTCAGTACTGGGTATGACCTCCATTTGCTCTCTCTCGCCCTGGACGTGGTCTATGGTCAACAGAGCCTGTGGTGTTGTGGCCTTCCACCAGGTTTCTGATTGTGGGTTGGGAACAGTCCATACATAGGCCTGGCTATATCACTGGAGCCAAACCGGCCTCCACCATACCCAGGAGATGTTGTTCACGTGATAGACATGGCATAATGCCGTTCACTGGACTAACAATGGTGGCCTTTTTTGGGCCTTTATATAGGCCTTCAAAACCAATCCTCAAATTGTGCAGATACCCACTGAGTATTTCCCAATGTGCATTGGGTCCACTTTTGCAAAGAGACCAACCCATGTGCAATGAACCGTGACAACATGACAACTCATCATTATCTCAACTACCTGAGCACTAAGTCATCAATAAATCCACAATGAATAATTACAATCCCCCCTACAAGTAGAAATATGCATACATTTCTACCTCAAAGTTTCTATTGACTGTCAGTATAGAAATACAGTAATCAGATTACGGGAATAATCAGATGTGATGCGTTTACAGTCACTTCTATGGAAGTAAATCTGTCTCATCAGATTTTGAAATATAAAAGCCAATGAATTTCTAGCACTGAATTTTTTTGCACTGAAATTAAGTATCTGAATTTTTTGTCTCTCAATTTAACTATGATCATAAATTTAGAATAAAAAAAAGATGCAAAACATTCAGAAGAAAAATTTCAGATGCAAAAAAATCAGAAACAAAAAATTCCGATGCAAAAAATTTTGATCACACATCCGGGACACCAAGGATAAACAATCGATTCTATCTCAAGTCGAACCAACAGCCAGCCAGTCAAGTTACATTAGGTTGGTCAAGTGACACCAATGCAGGAAGACGGTCAGGACCACATATGAAAGTGGTCTGGGTCAGATTTAGGACCACATATGAAAGTGGTCTGGGTCAGATTTAGGACCACATATGAAAGTGGTCCGGGTCAGATATAGGACCACATGTGAAAGTGGTCCGGGTCAGATTTAGGACCACATGTGAAAGTGGTCCAGATCAGACTTAGGACCACATGTGAAAGTGGTGTGGGTCAGATTAGTGCTGTTCAGACTGTCTGTAACAGATCAGATCCAGGTCACATATGGGTAAATAATCAGATTTTTTATTTTATTTATTTAACCTTTATTTACTCAGGCAAGCAACGAAGAACAAATTCTTCTTTCCTCCACCAAGGAACGGAGGAGGTTATGTTTTCAACGGGGTTTGTTTGTTTGTTTGTCTGTTTGTCTGTTAGCAAGATAACTCCAAAAGTTATGGACGGATTTGGATGAAATTTTCAGGAAATGTTGATACTGGCACAAAGAACAAATGATTAAATTTTGGTGGTGATCGGGAGGGTGGGGGGGTGGGAGGGGGGATGTTGTCTGATCTGCCTTGGTGGGGGTCTGTGCTCTCTGAGTGCTTAATTTATCTCCATCTTCAGTCTGATTCAGTCTCTTTTCCCTCCATGTGAACGCAGCCTTAGTCAAAACATGTTATGACAGTTGGGGTGAAATGTTTCCATCAGCTCTGGTCGGTCCGTCCTCACCCCCCGTCCATCCGTCCAGGGTTCGATCCGTCTCCAGTTTGGGTGGGGTCCAGTTTGGGCGTGGTCCATGTGGGTCCGGGTCCATCTGGTCCAGGTCCAGCCTCTCAGATGTCTGCTTTAGCTCCATTCAGCCTTTTTGTTGTGGCTCTGAAGGGGACAAGGGGCTTCTCTTTCCCTGACTTCTGCTGACTTTGTGCTGATCTGGAAAGTGGGGGGGGGGGGGGGGCATTTCAAAGCAGTCGACTCCCCCCCCCCACCAGGCGAGGTCGCTCCGTCCGATATAGACCCCCCACCGTCGGCACGTATTTGTGTGATCAGCTGGGATGTCTGCCTGATGATGCTGTGGATGTGGGAGGGGTTGACTGAGCATCAGAGGCTGCAGATGGTGGAGGGGCCCATAAGACCCCCCCACCCCCCCACAAGGAGAACGGACAGAGAATATTAACCCTTTAACCCCTGAGCTCTGACTGCAGGTAAAGGTTCACATATTAGCCCTTTAACCCCTGACTAAAGGAAAAGGTTCACATTTCATTCATTCATTCATTTCAGTTGTTTCTGTTGTTGTTGTTTTTTTTAAAAATAATTTTCTTGATTATTTTGTTCATTTTCACTCATTGTGGGCTTTTTTGTGCTAATTTTTATTCATATGTTGATGGTTTTTATTTAATTTCTTCCGTTTTTTGAAATATTCTGATAACATTTGTTGATTTCTGTTGATTGTTTTGCTTTTTTTCATGATTTAAATTTCTTATTACCTGGTTAAACTCCAAAAAGCAGTTACATGGTCAACACTGTAAAAACACGGTAACATTCTGATTTTTTTTATTACATTAATGAAATATTCTGATAACATTTGTTGATTGTTTCGCTTTTTTTTTTTTGATAGGTTAAGCAGGTCTTAAAACATTTTAACTAGAAAAAAACAGAAAAAGGCAAAGAGAGGAACTGAAGTTTGACAGGTTTGGACTAAATAAGGCACTAGAATGGACATGAATAACAGATTTAGGACTGTGAACTGGAATACACCTGGAACTGGAACACACCTGGAACTGTACATTTGAGTTGGTTTTATTGGTGATTTTTTCTTTTTTTTAAAAAAAAAATAATTTTCTTGATTATTTTGTTCATTTTCACTCATTGTGGGCTTTTTTGTGTTAATTTTCATTCATATGTTGATGGTTTTTATTTAATTTCTTACATTTTTTTAAAATATTCTGATAACTTTTGTTGATTTTTGTTGATTGTTTTGCTTTTTTCATGATTTAAATTTCTTATTACCTGGTTAAACTCCAAAAAGCAGTTACATGGTCAAAACTCTGTAAAAACAATGTAAAATTCTGATTTTTGTTTAATTTATTACATTTAAGACATATTCTGATAACGTTTGTTGATTGTTTTGCTTTTTTTTGATAGCTTAAGCAGGTCTTAAAACATTTTAACTAGAAAAACAGAAAAAGACAAAGAGAGGAACTGAAGTTTGACAGGTTTGGACTAAATAAGGCACTAGAATGGACATGAATAACAGATTTAGGACTGTGAATTGGAATACACCTGGAACTGTTCAATTGAGTTGGTTTTATTTGTGATTTTTTCTTTTTCTTTTTTTAAAAAATAATTTTCTTGATTATTTTGTTCATTTTCACTCATTGTGGGCTTCTTTGAGCTAATTTTCATTCATATGTTGATGGTTTTTATTTAATTTCTTACGTTTTTTTGAAATATTCTGATAACTTTTGTTGATTTTTGTTGATTGTTTTGCTTTTTTTCATGATTTAAATTTCTTATTACCTGGTTAAACTCCAAAAAGCAGTTACATGGTCAAAACTCTGTAAAAATAATGTAAAATTCTGATTTTTGTTTACTTTATTGCATTCAAGATATATTCTGATAACTTTAGTTGATTGTTTTGCATTTTTTTTTGATAGCTTAAGCAGGTCTTAAAACATTTTAACTAGAAAAACAGAAAACGACAAAGAGAGGAACTGAAGTTTGACAGGTTTGGACTAAATAAGGCACTAGAATGGACATGAATAACAGATTTAGGACTGTGAACTGGAACACACCAGGAACTGTTCATTCCTGTTGGTTTTATTGGTTATTTTTCACTCTTTTTTTTTTTTTTTTTTTTTTTTTAACCAAACGTTCATTTGCATACATGATCCTATTTCCAAAGCCTCAGATCCAACAGGATAAATGTGACTAAACCATCCTGTTCCGACCCGTTTCAGATCCTTTATTAAACGCTGCAGGATGTAACACGTTCTGCCTTTAATGTCAGTTTACAGAGAAAAGGATAAAAATAGGAGGATAAATTTAGCGTTTCCATGACTTATTCAGGTTGTGGAGCTTTTTAAAGACTCCTCTACTGTACAGAAAATGGACGGATGCACAAAGAAAAGCAGATCAGACCAGGACACACAAACTGTTTCACCTGAAAAATGGATGAACCTCGGATTCAAGTGTCTGTTTGTTTCTTCACTTCTGTCTTTTCTCCTGTTTCATGTGTGCTGTTTGTTCCTCCGCAGTTCCTCCTCAGGGTTTAACGCTCACTTTTTCCTGTTTTTTCCTGTGGATGCAGACTGAAGGTGCCGTATATTCTTCTTTCAGATTCATGGATGTTTTTATATTGAACATTAACCTGAGTCACTGAGGCTGTTTTTAGTCTGAAAGTGTCACATTCAAACACCGACAGATACAAACACCTGGACAGAAGGTGATAAAGGGTTTAAAATGGTTAAAGTTGTTCAAATAAGTGTCAAATCATTAGTATTTTGGAGTTTAAAGACTTAAAAGACAAAGGTTATTATATTAAAACAGATCAAACTGAATAAACAGTGTCTTTTTCAGTCCAATCTGTCCTTAACTGTGTCCAACTCCATGCATCAATGTTTCAGTTTTTGATTCATTATGTTACTTATTTTCTCCATGTTCTTTATTAATTAGTAAATGTTCTTATTGACTTTTGCTCATTTTGTTAATTTTATTCATTATTTTACTTGTTTTTGAGCATTTTCTTGCCTGTTTTCTTTTTTTGTTTGTTTTTATTTCTTCAGTTTAGTCCATTTTATGGCTTGTTTTGTTCATGTTACTTATTACTTTGTTGATTTATTATTAATTATTGTTCTTTTTATAACCTTCATGTTAAAGAGTTTTACAACAGTAAAAGTTGTTAAAATAACTGTCAAATCATTTGTTTTTGGAGTTTAAAGGCTTAAAAGGCAGATTTGTGTCGACTTCCAAATGGATTTTCCTCCAGGTTTAACTTTTACTAAGTGATTTATCACCAATTTTTATGAACTATCTCTGCATTTTTCCATGTAAATCATGTATTTTTCATTAAAACTCAGAGAAAATTCCAGTTATTTTATCACAACAGAGAAAACTAAATAAAAAGTGACTTTTTCAGTCAAATCTATCATTAATTGAAAATAAAAAACAAATGCATCTAACTGTATTTTGTTCATTACACTTTTTTTTTTGTTTGTCTTTTTCATCATTGTATTGATGACTCTAAACCACAAGTGATGACAAATGACAGACCATCATTTTTATCCGTTTTAGTTAGTTTTGTAAGGACACAATACAGTTTCAGTTATCGTTTTTTTCTTTTAATTATAGTTTTTATTTATTTCAGTTAACGAAAATGTTTTTTCAATTCTAGTTTTCATAATTTCGTTAGTTTTCGTTAACAATAATTACCTTGGAGCACATAAGAAAATAAAAACAATGTCACAACTAGAATAAAGACATGGTGGAAAAATATCTGAATTTACAGAATACAGTCGTACCCACTGGTCTCATAACCTCCTGAGACCCAGGAAAGTGAACATTTTAGCTTTTTTTACATGAAACAATTGTCTTGATTAGAAACTGCACAATGCAATAGTTTTTTCCGATTATTTATTTATTTATTTATTTATTTATTTATTTATTAATGGAATGTCCTTTGCAATGACCAGCATTTTTTTTAAAAGTAAAACTGTCAAACTGTTGTCCCCTACAGAGGAACAAAAATGCATTGCTGGGTCTCAGGACAATATTGTAGAACTTGGAACATTTTGTGAGGTTCTACTTTCATTTAGGGTTTACATACAAAGGCCAAATACTGAGCCTATTAGCATTCATTCCAAAGGCTGGACTGGACCCTTTGGCGGGCCGGATTTGGCCCCCAGGCCGCATGTTTGACACCTGTGCTCTAAAACATAGAGGAAAGTTTGGAGTTGGCATTATTTATATATTATTATGTAATTATTTCACTGGTTCGGCCCACTTCAGATCAAATTTAGGTGAATGTGGCCCCTGATCTAAAATGAGTGTGGCACCCCTGATCTAATACATCGTTGTAAAACCAAGAGGAGAACCTGGACTCCTTCTGTTTCAGACCTGTGACTGTTCCTGTCTTCACTTCATAAACTCCTCCTTCAGGTCAGTTCTGGTCCACGGGCCGTATGTTTGACACCTCTGCTGTAAATGATCGGATCGTCCTCTGATCAGTACCCGGGGTAAGAGCCTCCGTGTTTATCCCTGGTCTTCATGGTGGTTTTTTCCTTCAGCTCGTGTCCTGTTGAACCGGCGGCTCCTTCAGGTCCTATCGGTTTCCTGTGTGTGTGGTTTTGTCATATTTTCCCACACTCGTGTTGGCATCTGTCGCCGTGTGTTTGGGTTTTCTGGCCCTGAATTCTGAGTCCAATGAGCGGCTCTCAAAACATCGGGCCCCTGGATTATTAATATTTATCAGTCACACATCCTGCCCTCGATTATTCTCTTCAATGGGATTCGATTTTGGTCACCGGCTGCAAAAATGTCATGTTGTTTATTTATGAAAACATGGGCGCCGCTCGGGGGGTGGGGGTGGGGGGTTGTGCTGCACACGCTCTGGTGGCGACCTCTGACCTGCCTCATAATGATGATGATGATGATTCTTTATGTTGTTTTTCCAATAAAACTCTCAGAAAATGTCTTTTTTTTCTAATTCTTTTGTACCTTTTTTCAGGAAGAATTTAATTCTTACTCTTTGTCCATTAATTACACTGTTAAAAAAAAGCCTGTACAAAAATTAAAAAAAATTCAACTCATTATTGGGTTAAAATGTCTTATTTCAGTAAAATTATCTGCCAGTGCAACAAGAAAATGGCACTTCTCAAGTTTTCTTAAAATAAGAAAATAAGATCTGAGGATAAAATGATAAAATTCTTATTTTAAGCAGAATTAACTTGTTTAAAATCTTCATAATAAGATTTTTTTTAAACCAATGGTACATGTACACTGTAAAAATCAAAATCTTACCAAGTGTATTTTTCTCATTTCTAGTCCATATATCTCATCACACTTAAAATCAGACAGAATCACCTAATGAGGAACTTTTCAGTGAGATAGAAGAACTGATTTATAGACAATGGATCTGGAAAATCTGATTTCAACAAATCTGACCAACTTGTTCCATTGGCAGATTTTTTTTAATTTTTTTTTTCATAATTCAAGATTTTTTTGTTGTTGGTGCTTAATTCAAGATTTTTTTCTTTTTTGCTTAATTCAAGCTTCTTTTTTTTTTTTTTTGCTTAATTCAAGATTTTTTTTTGTTTGTTTAATTCAAGGTTTTTTTTATCAATTCAAGAGGTTTTTGCTCAATTTGCATTTTTTTTTTTTTTTTTTTTTTTTTTGCTTAATTCAAGCAAAAAATCTGCCAATGGAACAAGTGAAAATTATCATGGTAAGATTTCTTCAAATCAGATTTTCCAGAACAGCTATTCTGGGTCACATCTATAAACCCAATTAGGTCTGAATTCAACCAATAGTTTTACTGATATAGTATAAACAAACAAGTAAACAAACAAACTGAACCAAAAACAATAGCCCTTCTTTCCCCTTCAGGGGGCTGGGTCAAAATCTTCCATGCCTCTCTCACCAACTGCCCTCTGCTGCTCTAAGTCCCGCCCACTTCCACCCCTCATGCAGACCTCCACACATTTAGACCAATAGAAGGAACCCAGTGTCAGATTAAGGTGAGCTTTGGATCTGCGGTTGTTGAAATGTGGGTGGATGCAAACTGTAGAGACACGATCGTTAAACCAGTCACGTCCTCAGACCTGAGGCATCTGAAGAAGCTCATTACGTTTCAGTTTTACAATAGATGGAATTCTTAATTAGATGAGTTTAATTAGCTGTGAGACAAGGAGAGTTTGTGTTTGTGGGGGGTGGAGGGGGTGGGGCTTTAGATTCCAACCCCATTAAAATTCAGTGGTTTAAAGCGTTGAACAGCATCAGGAACCAAACAGGAGCAGACTGGTCCATGTTCCACATTAATGCAAAGGAAACGTTATTAAAACTAAATGAATGTGTGTAATCCAGGTCTTTGAAGTGGAACGTCATCCATCTGTGAATGAAGCGTTTGAATATTCAGGAGAAAACTGCAGATGAAAACGGTTTCACACATGAATTCATTGGAAATAGAGTTAAAACGGCAGGATGTGGAAACAGAACGCATCCATGACGAGGAACAGAAAGAGAAAAAAGGAACCGAGACCGAGAATGGATCTTCAGGTTCTGTCCACGATGACAAGGAGGTTGAACCAAAGCAACCAAGATCTGACCACAGGGACACAAAGGGACAGACAGGGACACACATGGAAACACATGGACACACATGGAGACACAGGGACACACATGGAGACACATGGACACACATGGAAACACATGGAGACACATGGACACACATGGAGACACATGGAAACACATGGAGACACATGGACACACATGGAAACACATGGAGACACAGGAACACACATGGACACACATGGACACACCCTGAGACAGGAACACACTTGGACACACATTAACACACATAGAGACACATGGAGACACACACAAACACACATGGACACATCCAGAAACTCCTCCTTCATTGTAGATGTTTTATAAAGAGGCTGTTCACCCATTCACCTGTTAGAGTTAGAACCACAGGAACTAAATGAACCAATGACGCCTGATTTAAAGGGAAACCCTCCAGTTTAGAACATTTACTGTTTTAGTTTATGGATAAAATAAAAATAAAACTGAACTACATCAGGTTTCATTTACATGAGGTTTTTTTCCTGCACTTTTTAAAACAGGAATACAGTTAGTCATGTGATCAATCATGTGACCTCATGACACCATACAGGGAGTCCCATTATCTTCATAGATAGATAGATAGATAGATAGATAGATAGATAGATAGATAGATAGATAGATGATGTCTCAGTTTTTCCTTAAAACAGCAGAAAAACTCAACCTTATATTCGACGGCTGTAGATTTAGTAGAACAGTCAAACGTCTAATAAATGTGAAATAAAAAGAACAACGTGAAGGAGGTAAATGTAGAAAAACACTTCAATATGAAACAGTGGAATGTCAAACACCTCCTGGACACAGCAGACGTCGAACATTCTACTGGGATTTAATGCTGTAGTCATTTTCACACCTTTAAAAACAGTTAAACGGTGTTAAAATAACTACAAATATAGTCACGACGTGGAGAAGAGTGAACGTTTAACACACCTCAGACTGCAGACGATGGATCCGAGCACAGACGACGGAATCTAGAAGATGAAAGAGACGAACAGAAGTCAAAGGTCAAGGTGAAGGTCAAAGGTCGAGCAGGAAGTCCATTCTGTAAATGAGAAGAAACACACGGTTTCACATGAGAATCAGACGAATGTTCAGTTTATGATGAAGAGGATTTAAACAACACACACGTCCATTTGAGTTGAAGAATAATAATAACAATAACAATAACAACAACAACAAAATAATAATAATAATAATAATAATAATAATAATAATAATTATTATTATTATTATTATTATTATTATTATTATTATTATTATTATTATTATCATCATTATTATTATATAAAGTGTATGTATGTTGCACATATGGACAAACTGGATCCATTTTATGCTGAAGTCCTTATCCTGAAACTGTCGAATATAAAACCACGTCACAGATTAAAGATGTGCTTTTGAAGTTGTTGATCGGATCATAAATATTCGCTGTTCCATTGTCAGATGATCGTCGTCCACTCAAAGGTCACGGGGTCATTCTGCCGTTCGCCGTCGTCCTCGTTGTTTGTTTTGTTGCAGACGTTGAACTGTGGACCCCACCTTGCCGCCTTCACCCATTGTGAGTGAAAGGGGCGGGGCCTGACCCTGGGAGACACAGGACGGTGAAGGTGAAGGGTCCTGGCGGAGGCTCGTGGTGAAGGCCGCGGACGCCGCACGCCGCTCACACACGGAGGATGTGAGATATGTGATGGGAACATGGTTTGTTTGGAGTTGAGGGGAAGTTGATGAGTTGGAGAAGTGGAGATAAGGACAATAATACATCATCTGATGAGGTCATTTTTAATCATTGTTTCAGGAAACTGACACCGAAACCACCTACAGAACGGCTACGGCGGCGGCGGACCCTCTGGCGGACCCTCCGGCGGACATGCAGATGGTCCTCTGGTTTGTTTTTTGTTGGTGGTCCGAGCAGAAGGCCATCACTTTCTCAGGATCAGACCGTTTTCCCAGTGATCTTTGACCCTTGGACACGGCAGTGACTTCATGCTTCATCCATGTGTGGGTCACATGTTCCTACAGGTGAAACTCCGCCCACTCAGCCTCACTTTGTGATCATTGCAGCTGTGAGACGGACACCAGTGGTCCCTCCTTTAGGGCCGTTCAGTCTCAGCTCTAATAAAGACAGTAAACACTGGATTCATCTGCGTGTTCTACACGAGGATGATCCGAACCTCAGACTGATCTGAACCCTTTGGACCTCACAGGTTCTGGATGTGGTTCTGCTGAACACAATTAGACCTGATGTTCATGAACGGCGACAGATTTACACTGATTTATCTGTTTTTTCATCTTCTAGTTTCTTCTATTATGCATCTGCTATTTGTGGAATAAAAATAATTAATATAATTTTCTTCTTCTGACAATGAACCTGTTTCCATGCACAATAATAATAACAATAATAATAATAATACTAATAATAATAATAATTATTATTATTATTATTATTAATAATAATATTATTATTATTATTATTATTATTATTACTATTATTATTATTATTATTGTTATTATACTCTGATCAGTGTCACATCTGTGGAGTTCAAAGATTCAAAGTGTGTTCAGTAAATTAACAGGTTTCTCTGTTCAATGAAAATCATACTTTTTCATCCAAACTTTTTTAAGATAAGTATAAAAATTGAATAGAATAATTTAACTGGAACATTAACAAAACAAAGTGGCATTTAAGAATCGCATGGAAAAGAGAATGAGCATAAACTATAAAATATAAACTACTATTACTAAGAGAAAAATATATATTTACATAAATGTGGAATATATAGTAACTATATATACTATACTAATGTATAGTAACTGCGCAAAACTGTCAAAATGTTAAATGATATGTAAAAAAAAAAAAAAAGATCAGATGATTATTGATCATGTAAACAGTGTAATCTGATCTGTTTGATCAGATAACAGCAGTAATCTGATTCCAGTCAATCAGATTACCGCCCCTGGGTTTGTCCCAGTCCTCCCATGTCTTCATGTATGTAAACAGATTCATCTGAACATGTGGAAAAACTAGTAAAATCACAAAAACATACAATGAACTCTGAAATAAATCCAGTAATGGACTGAAACGTTTAAAACAGGGTTTATGGATGATCCTATTTCTGAGGTGACAGTGAACGAATCACATCTGATTATTAATGGTCTGATTAATGACAGTTATTGAGTTTATATGGTCAGTGTATGCAGGGTCTGTGGGTCATGTTCACATTACCTGAACAAGCATCTAATCCATAGGGGTTGTTGAGGTGATGCACGCCTTAACATTACCTGTAGAAGAAGAAGAAAAATAATAAATAAATGAATGAATGAATGAATAAATAAATAATCATCATTAAGTGTAACAGAGAAAAAGAAAATCCTTACTCTGTTTCTTGTTTTATTCTCGTGAATATTTTCACTTCTTGGTTTTGACGTCAGACACAGAAGAGTGTACGAGGTTCAAACGTATCGAAAATAAGCAGAATTCAACAACGAGTAATAAAAATATGGACAAAATAAAGAAAAGACAGTAAAACATTCAAACAGTCAAATACATGTACGAATAAAACACAGAAATAACATAAACCCAGACGTTTACGTGGTCATTTCTCATATTTTTAAGGACTTTTGGAAGTTTTTTTCCCCAGATTTGTTTGTTTTTGTCACATTTTTCTGTCTTCAGCCATAAAAAATGATAAAAACCTGTAAATGTGTAAATGTGTCTTTTCTCTTCTCATTCTGACCCAGTTTGTATCCAGTCGTATTAATACGTTTCCTTCCTGGTGTTTCAGCTTCAGATAAGACATTAACGTTTATCAGCAGATAAAGGCCGGAGGTCGAACACATGTCGTCTGTCAATGATTTCACACTTAATCTGTGTCAGTGTTTGGGTTTTTTCTTTACGATTAGATGTTTTCAGCGTCCAAACTGCACAGATTAGAAAACAGACGCTTTTTTCAGGGTTTATGACTCAGTTTTTGAACACTGCGATCAAATCTATACAAGGTTGAACAAAATAATAACTTTTCCTAGTGTTGTATGAAAAATAAAAAGTCCTGATCTGTGCATTAACATCCATCAACAGTAAAACCCAAAACGTTTAATAAATGACACTGAATAAAATGAACAAAAGTGGGGGAAAAAACTACAAAATAATAAATGAAAACAGTAAAAAAAAAAAAAAAAAAAGTGAAAAATGTACTAAAATAAAGTTTAAAAAAAAAAAAATTACGCAACAAAATGAACAAAAACAGCCAGAGTAATAAATAAAATAAACAAAAATTTATAATAAATCAACAAAGTAATAAGTAACATGAACAAAAGAAGCCATAAACTGAATTAAATTAAAAAAAACATGCAAGAAAATGGTCAAAACAAGTAATATAATAAATAAAATTAACAAAATCAATAAAAACATCTACTGAATAATAAAACAACATGGAAAAAATTACCAATAAAATGAACAAAAAGAGCCAAAGTAATTAATAAAATGAATGAAATTATTAAAAAGGAAAAAAGAATAAACAACAAGAACACATTATTCACAAACTGAATAAAACAAAAACAAATATACAATGATAGAAAAAAGACAAAAGTGTCATAAACAAAATGCAGTTGGATACATTTGATTTTATGTTCAGTGATAGATTTGACTGAAAAAAATCAAAAAGTTCTTATTCAATTTTATCTGTTTTGATAAAATATCCTTTGAATTTACTCTGAGCTTAAATGAAAAATACACAATTTACACAGAAAAATGCAGATAGTTTATAAAAAATGTTGATAAATTAAATCTGGAGGAAAATCCATTTGGAAGTCAACACAAATCTGTCTTTTAAGCCTTTAAACTCGAAAAAAAAAAAAAAAAGAACGATTTGACACTTATTTTAACAACTTTACTGTTGTAAAACTCTTTAACATGGAGATTGTAAAAAAAAAAAAAAAGAACAATAATTAATAATAAATCAACAAAGTAATAACATGAACAAAACAAGCCATAAAATGGACTAAACTGAAGAAATAAAAACAAAAAAAACAGGCAAGAAAATGCTCACAAACAAGTGAAATAATATAATTAACAAAATGAACAAAAGTCAATAAGAACATTTACTAATTAATAAAGAACATGGAGAAAACAAGTGGCATTATGAATAAAAAAACTGGAACACTGATGCATGGAGTTGGATCAATGACAGATGGACACAGTTAAGGACAGATTGGACTAAAAAGACACTGTTTATTCAGTTTGATCTGTTTTAATATAATAACCTTTGAATTTAATCTGAGTTTCATGAACATCTACATGATCAGTGAATTAAATATAGAAAATTCAGGATTTACACTGAAACATGTTAAATATGGACGATAATATTAAAATAAATGGAGATAAATCACTACAGAAATGTTAAATGTAGAAGAACTGACCCAAAAAGCACTGGGTCACATGTCTATTCAGATGAAGCTCCGCCCACTCAGCCTCAGTCTGTCATTATTGGAGGTCTGACACGCCAGCGGTCCCTCCTTTAGGGCCGTTCAGTCTCAGCTCTAATAAAGACAGTAAACACTGGGTTCATCTGCGTGTTCTGCACCAGGATGATCAGAACCTCAGACTGATCTGAACCCTTTGGACCTCACAGGTTCTGGATGTGGTTCTGCAGAACACCATTAGACCTGATGTTCATGAACGACAATAGATTTACACTCATTTGTCTGTTTTTTTTTTTTTTTTTTTTTTTCATTTCTTATCTAAAAAATGTTTTAGGCTCCGCCCACAGCAGGTCTAATGCACTATTCGGATTTTTTGGTGAAATCTGATTTTTTTGTGTGTTGGTTCATATTCCACATTAAATGCGACTTCTATCAGTTTTGAGTCTGAACTGACTGTGACCCTGAAGTGACCCACATGGACTAAAAAGGTCCTGATGGAATTCATGACCATGCAGACACACACTGTGTTTACAGAAGGAAATATGGAGGATGAAGAACTGGGACGTTTGTCGCATTTCAATGACGTAAAGGTCAGATAAATGTGACCTGGACGTTCAGACTGAAGTCACATTGGAAAATATCACATCTGTATTAGATTTAGGACCACATATGAAAGTGGTCCGGGTCAGATTTAGGACCGCGTATGAAAGTGATCTGAGTCAGATTTAGGACCAAATATGAAAGTGGTCCCGGTCAGATTTAGGACCGTACAAGAAAGTGGTCCGAGTCAGATTTAGGACCAAATATGAAAGTGGTACAGATCAGATTTAGGGCCGCGTATAAAAGTGGTCCCGGTCAGATTTAGGACCCCATGTGAAAGTGGTCCAGGTCAGATTTAGGACCACATATGAAAGTGATCCGGGTCGGATTTAGGACTGCATATGAAGGTGGTCTGGGTCAGATTTAGGACTGCATACAAAAGTGGTCTGGGTCAGATTAGTGCTGTTCATCAGATCAGATCTAGATCACATAAGGACACACTTACTTTCATCTGAACAGAACCTAAGTTTTGTTCTATTGTGCATCTGGGTCTTTATGGGTTTAATGTGATTGTGATTCTGGTTCTGGTGACCTTTCCGTCCTCTTCCATGTCGTGTCTTCATCCCTTCCTCGTCCCTGTCCAAACTTTTTGTGCTGACTTCTCTACATGTGACTATATAACTTCAGATTTTTAATGGGTCTTCTTGTGCTGACTGGGCCGACTCTGTTCGTACACGACGGCTTTAATATCCATCAGGACGCTGTCGAAGCGCTGGAAAAGCCTGGCACACACACGGTTCTGAGGTACAAACTCTCCTTCCGGCATTTCTGTTTCCCAGAGGTCTTTAATTTGTGGATCTGCGTCTACGTGAAACCCACAGGAAGGTGCAGACGTTCGGTTCGTGGGACGCGTCCTGAAAAAGGGACAAAGCAGCGACACCTTGTCCACGCCGAGACAATAGAAACCGCAACGGCGTCAGGGCACCGTGGCCCAGGCTGCTGAGTCAAGGCCGACCCCTCCCCACCCCTCCCCTGCTCAGGCTGGGATGTCCAGGACCGGGACCTGGAAGTGGACGGTATCCCCGCTGAGACCTGGCACCGACTTCTGAACACCAGCCCCCCCCGAACCCATGTGATCATAGACAGTGATAAGGACACAAGAAAAGACCTGGAAACGGACGGTGACACTGATGTCATGAATGAAAAACCCATGGGCTGTGACACAGGAAGTGCTGACAGAGGGGGATTATGGGAGGCTGACCCAGGAGAACAGTTAGGAGAACAGTTCAGATGTGAAGAGAACAGGTCATTACATCAGAACCAGTGTCCCTGTACGTCAGACCTGTTCTATGTGGATCAGAACCTGTTGAATGTGTGTCAGGTTCTGTTCTATGTTCCAGTCCTGTTTTTGTTCTATGTCCCAGTCCTGGTCCTGTTCTATGTTTCAGTCCTGGTTCTGTTCTATGTCCCAGTCCTGGTTCTGTTCTATGTTCCAGTCCTGTGGTCTGGATGCACATCAGTCTAACAATAGAAGTGGGCGGAACTTGCACTGGAGGAGAACTCAACTCGTCCAATCACAGTCCATATATTACTTATATCAGTGACCCATAGGAACTAGACTGATATCTGGAACCATTTACATGTTCTAAACAGTCAACACATGGACCAATAGAAGGAAAGGAACAGTTAGAATATTGAAATAATTCGTAATAAATAAATAAATAAATAAATAAACATTTCTCGAAACTGAATAAACTTTGTCGACATTGTCCCAAAGAAGATACAAATGAAATTTGAAATGAATCCGACCAGTTGTTTCGTCAGAGATGATGTTTGTAGAAAATGCAAATGAAGACAATTATTACGAAAGATGACAACGAAGATGACGACGATGACGAAGACAACAATGACAAAAACAACCAAGATGTAGACGACGATCATTACGAAGATGATGACAAAGATGACAATGAAGATGACAACGAAGATGATGACGAAGACAACCATGACAAAGACGACCGCGATGAAGACGACAACGACCACTACGAAGATGAAGACAACCATAACAAAGACAACCAAGATAACGACGAAGATAATAAAGACTACGAAGATGAAGACAACAACAACAAAGATGACAACAATGATGATGAAGACGATAATGAAGCCGACAATGAAGCCGATGACGAAGACAACCACAACAAAGATGATCACAATGACGACAACAACAATGACGATGACAAGGAAGACGATGAAGACAAGGATGACAGGGTCACTGTTAAGGGTCAATGGAAAAGGTTCTAGTGACTGTGAAACGTCCTCCTCAGGTCTCCTTCACGAACTGGAGCCCGGACCGTGGACGTCCTCTGCGCATGGATGTCCTGTCTGACGTGTCCTCTGGTGTCTCTGGAGGACCTCATCCTCTTCTTCCTCGGTCTGGTCTCATCCCTCCAGAGGAATGCCAGTGTTTGGTTTGTTGGGACCGGCCCAGACGTCCTGGTCTCCTGCAGAGCCCCCGTCGTCTTCGACCCCCCCCCCCACACACACACACACGAGCAGGAAGAGGAAAAAGACTGTTCGATTGTGTCCAGGAGCCAAACACCGATCACAATTTGTCCTGATTAGTAAATGATGTCGTAAACACAGAAGTATGAGACAAAGGCCTGCAAGGATTAGTCTGTGAACGCACTCACATTATTTATAGATGATTTTATGGAAACAACATTTGACCTACTTTGGTTTGATTTAGACCAAGAATGAAGATGAGAATGTAAAGGAACAAATATAACAAGATGACGTCAGTTTGTTTGAATGAAGTTATTGTCATGTATTTAATCTGATCATTAATGATGATGACTTTAAGAACCACAGCTGGAGATGAAACCAAAACATCTGGAAATTCAACACATTAACAAGAGTCTGATCTTTAACATCAGTCCGATCTTTAACTCCAGTCCGATCTTTAACATGAGTCCGATCTTTAACTCCAGCCTGATCTTTAACATTAGTCCGATCTTTAACATTAGTCCGATCTTTAACATTAATCCGATCTTCAACATGAGTCCGATCTTTAACTTTAGTCCGACCTTTAACATTAGTCCAATCTTTAACATGAGTCCGATCTTTCGGGTTCTGAACAGACTTTTCTCATCCTCTTGGTGCTCCTTCGTGGTTTGTTTTTCGGTCTCAGGTTCAGTTGAAGAATGTGACTCAGATTTAAGAACAGACTGGTGTTTTTTCAGCTGAGGATCCTGGAGCGATGTTGGACACAGGAGGACTCACCAGAGACCAGGACCAGGACCTTTGACCCATCTGAACCACGAGGACGAAGAGGACCAAGAGGATCTGTCTGTGTGTGTGTCTGTGTGTGTCTGTCTATTCCTAAACCTCCTCAGATCCATTGAATTCAACCCGTTTTAATGGGAATGTTGTGTTCGTGTTGTGTGTTGTGTTGTCACAGTGTGTTGTTGTGTGTGTTGTCCCAGTGTGCTGTGTGTGTGTGTGCTGTCAAAGTGTGGTGTTGTGTGTTGTGTGTGTGTTGTATGTTGTGTTGTCCCAGTGTATTGTTGTGTTGTTGTTGTGTGTGTTATCCCAGTGTGTTGTTGTGTGTGTTGTCCCAGTGTATTGTTGTGTTGTTGTTGCTGTGTGTGTTGTCTCATTGCATTGTTGTTCTGTTGTGTTGTCCCAGTGTGTTGTGTTGTCCCAGTGTGTTGTTGTGTGTTTGTCGGTGCAGATCCATCTGCTCCGTTCACTCATTAAAACCTGCAGTAAATCCTCAAACCTCCTCAGATCTCTCACTTATGAGGCAGTTGGGTTCCTCTGCCTCAAACACCATCTGTTCATCAGTGGAACCTGTTCAGCCCCAGTGGAACGCTGAAGCTGTTCTACACAACTGAAGCTGCTCCACTGGTCCAGGTCCTCCACTGGTCCAGCTCCTCCACTGGTCCAGCTCCTCCACTGGTCCAGGTCCTCCACTGATCCAGGTCCTCCACTGATCCAGGTCCTCCACTGATCCAGGTCCTCCACTGGTCCAGCTCCTCCACTGATCCAGGTCCTACACTGGTCCAGGTCCTCCACTGGTCCAGCTCCTCCACTGGTCCTGGTCCTCCAGTGGTCCAGCTCCTGCATTGCCTGAGGCGTCTTCATACATGTGAGGTGTATATTTAGACACCAGTGGATGTCAGGGGTTACTTTTAACACAACGGCGTCACATGACCAGGTTCAGATATGTGGACGCAGACACGCGTGCACCTGCAGGGAACATGAACATCCCCCCCTCCCCCTCCCTTGGTGGAACCCCCCCCGTGCAGACTCTCTGCGTGGTGCTGCACTTATGCATTAAACATGATCCTCTTTTCAGTCCATTTCCACAGTTTTGGGGTTTTTTCACGGATGCATCGTGTTGTTGTGTTTGTGAATCTGCTGA
Organism: Sphaeramia orbicularis; assembly: GCF_902148855.1. Lineage (NCBI taxonomy): Eukaryota > Metazoa > Chordata > Actinopteri > Kurtiformes > Apogonidae > Sphaeramia > Sphaeramia orbicularis. Next base: position 43,250,321 of record NC_043970.1, on the reverse strand, counting down.
ACGCCGTGTCCTTGGTGAAGTGAAACATGAGCGTGTTGTGAAGAGATGCAAAGGATTCTGGGATCGGTAACCGGGGGAAACCCTCAACATGCAGCCGCTAATCACTCACACATATTCAGGATTCAATTATTCAACTCCCACACATCAGATCATCCATTATTCAACACACGGAAGACACAAGGAAACACTGTTCACTGGAGGGACCACCTTGTCCTCCTCCTTTTCCTCCTCCACCTCCTCCTCCTCTTCCTCCTCTTCCTCCTCTTCCCTCAGGCTCCGTTGTCACCGTTTCACATTGAGGATGATAATGAGTTCAAATCTCCGTCTCAGTTGGATCCTTGTTCAACTGTTATGAACCACAAATAAATGACGTTAAACTCCTTTTTTAAGACACTTTCTGGTCCAATGGTCTTGAACGGACCGCTTCTACTGTTATGACATTAAACTCCTTTTATTAAGAGAAATAATCTGATGTTTAGAGTCACATGACCACATCGTCTGCATAGATGGAAATCACACAGGTCGTCAATGATTCCATTCAACCAGAACCAAACCCCAGTTCGATTCACAGATGGTTCAGTCCACTGGGTCATAGATGAACCTTTCATGTGACCTAATGGAGGCCCTTCTGCACAGACTCAGTCTGAATAAAAACCACAGCAGGTTCAGCCTTCACCTTCACTTTGAACTTTCTTCTCAATAGTTGTGTAATTTATGAATGACTAAGGCTGCGTTCACACCTGGACAGTCCTGTGGTTATTATTCGAATGTGGACTTAAATTTATTTGTTTGATGATTTTGATAATGGATCAAACTTTGTAAACAGAAGCATGTATGAACTGTGCTGAGATTAGACAGAACAGAAGGGGGTGGGGTGAATCAGCGACGGTGGGTGATGATGAAAACAAACATAGAGGTCGTACATGGTCGTGGACCAAAAGTCAAGTTTGAAGTAAATTGAATCAAAATTGATGTTTTTATAGACATTTGAAATTGCACCCATTATAAATTAAATGGAAGAAAAAAAGATTTTAAAAATCATAAAAAATGTGAACTTTGATCTACTTTTCCCAAAATGTAACCACATCTATTCTGGGTCAGTGGTAATCTATAAACACGTTATTTTTTTCACATTAAACTGAGTAGAAAATGTGTTCTTCTGTTATTATTTAACTTCAGATCATATTGGTCTGAATGTGGAAACTGATCTAAAACCTTTTCCACACCTTTTACTGTTCATATGGGGCTGGACCGAAGCGGACCCTGTGGCTGGATCGGACCCTGTGGCCAGACCGGACCCTGTGGTCGGACCCAGTGGTCGGATCGGACCCTATGGTGGCCGGTTTTGGTCCACGGGCCATATGTTGGACCCCCTGTTTCAGATCCAAACTCTGCTGTCATGTGACCTGTGTGTAATTGACCATTAACAGACTGAGGATGTGACCAGTCAACGGTCATCACGGAAAATGATAAGGTGTTCAGATCCATAGGGCAGGTTATGACCTCCAGTCACATGACCCCTGGTGACCTCTAACAGGTCAACGCTGCCTCTGCACCTTTAACAGTGTTTGTGTTTTGGTGAAATGTGCTGAAACGTTCAAAACCCTGTAATCCACCTGCTGTCAGTACAGACCACCCGTCGGTCAGGGTCGGCTGCAGTGCTGTCGTTACGCCGTAGATCTTCAGGCGGAGGGCGGCAGACTGGAATTAAAATCGATGGCGGCCTTGACACCTGGTGCCACATTTCGGCGTTGGGACCTGCCGCCATACGTCTGCGTTACGGCGTCCGCTGGGAACAATCTGCCGTCGTGTCATCCGCCGCCGGGGAAGCAGATATGATGGATATGTGTTCAGGCGTTCACACTCCAGCAGATTACAGCCCATAAATATAAAGCTTCCTCCGTAATTACGGCGTTGTCATGGTAACAGATGACAGACAGCAGCTTCTCTGCAAGACCCAAACCTGTTTATGTCGACTGTAAACGCTTTACAGCAGCAGCTCTGGTGTCCACGCAGTCAACACCACCTCACAGGTGTCAAACATGCAGCCAAAACCGGTCACCAATGGCTTCGGTCCTGTCCAAAGGGTCCGGTCTGGTCCAAATGGTCCGGTCTGGTCGAGTCCAAAGAGTCTGATCCAGTCCGAAGAGTCTAATCCAGTCCAAAGGGTCCAATCCCTCCAAAGGGTCCAATCCAGTCCAAAGGGTCCAGTCTAGTCCAAAGAGTCCGATCCAGTCCAAAGGGTCTGGTCCGGTCCAAAGGGTCTGATTCAATCCAAAGGGTCCGGTCCGATCCAAAGAGTCCAATCCGGTCCAAAGGGTCCAGTTCAAAGGGTCTGATCCAGCCCAAAGGGCCCAGTCCCTCCAAAGGGTCCAACCGGTCCAAAGGGTCCAGTTCCTCCGAAGGGTCCATTCCCACCAAAGGGTCTGATCTGGTCCAAAGGGTACAATCCATTCAAAGGGTCCAATCTGGTTCAAAGGGTCCAATCCCACCAAAGGGTCTAATCCAGTCCAAAGGGTCCGGTCCGGTCCAAAGGGTCCAATCCTACCAAACAGTCTAATCCAGTCAAAGGGTCAGATCTGGTCCAGAGGGTCCAATTCAGTCCAAAGGTTCCAATCCGGTCTAAAGGGTTCAATCACATTAAAGGGTCCAATCCCACCAAAGGGTCCAGTCCGGTCCAAAGAGTCTGATCCAGTCCAAAGGGCCCAGTCCCTCCAAAGGGTCCAATCCGGTCCAAAGGGTCCAAGCCGGTCCATGGATGAATTTATTAAATGAAAAAACCACACTTATTAGATATTACCAATTATTTTAGTTCAGGTTCTACATTCAGACCAGTATGATCTGAAGTGGATCAGAACCAGTCAAATACTAAATGACACTAGGACGATGTTTACATTTAGAAACTAAACAGTGAAAAATCTGAACAAATAAGAACAACATGAAATGTCTGAAGAGAAATAAGTGTCATTTTAAAATCATTTTATCAAAGTTTCTCAATTATTTTGTTCATTTTTGTCCAGGTTATCTTCTGGTTACTGTTTAATTTGTTTATATTTTTTTGATTTTTTTTTTTTTTTTTTTTAGTTTATTTCTGTTCATTTTTGCTGATTTTTTTTTTTTTTTAGAGAACTACCTGAACTCTCTTCATATAAATCAGTGTAATAGTTCCAATATTCTGCCTGTTATTAAATGTTGTGTGTAACTGTTGTAATGAACATGTAGAAAGGATAAACTGAGGATAAATATTGGTAAAAATTACACTGATTTTTCTTAATAAATTTCAGGTTGTTCATGTTATTCATATTTTTTAAAGGTTTGTAGAAGTAAATGTTTCCTTTTTTCCTCTAAAACAGAGAGAACAGTTTGTATTTCTGGGTTCTTCTTTTATTATTCCACTGGGCTGAATGTGGAACCTGGTTTCCAGAGGGAGGGGGATGCGGGTGGAGCTTGGTGGTTCTGTTCTGCAGGTCCAGGTTCTGTTGGATCGGGCCCGGGCACAGAGGGAGGCTCAGCAGGACTTAACAGACCACTTCCTATCCTGTCATGCGCGCGCCCACTCAGCCAATCTGCCACCGGCGCCATCTGACGGAGCCTCCACGGAGCCACCGCCATCCAGGCCTCCAGTCAGAGGATTAAAGCCTCATGGACGGAAAAGACAGAGGAGACGCACATTCAAACAGTCTATTCACACATACAGTAATATCAGCACTTATAGATGTGGGATTTTCTGTTTCTGTTTTCTGTCTTTTCTGGACGTTATTTTTGTATTCGCTGCTGTTACTGTCTACACTATAAAGACTGATCTATTATAAGTCTGATTATTCATTCATTCATTTGTTCACCCATTCATTCATTCATCCATTCAGTCATTCATTTGTTCATCTGTTCATTCATTCATTCATTCGTCTGTCCATCCGTTTGTTTGTTCATTCATTCATTCATTTGTTCATTCATTCATCCATCCATCCATCCATTCTTTCATTTGTTGGTTCATTCATTTGTTCATCTATTCATCCGTTCATTCATTCATTCATTCATTTTTTCATCTGTTCATTCATTCATTCATTAATTCGTCTGTCCATCAGTTTGTTCATTCATTCATTCATTCATTTGTTCATTCATTCATCCATCCATTCATCCATTTGTTAGTTCATTCATTTGTTCATCCATTCATCCGTTCATTCACCCATTCATTCATTAATCCATTCATTCATTCATTTGTTCATCTGTTCATTCGTTCATTTGTCTGTCCGTCCGTTTGTTTGTTCATTCATTTGTTCATTCATTCATCCATTCATTCATTCATTTATCCACCCATCCATTCATCCATTTGTTCGTTCATTCATTTGTTCAGCCGTTCATTCATTCATTGATTCATTCATTCATGCATTCATTCATTAACTTGTCCATCCATCTGTTTGTTTGTTCATTCATTCATTTGTTCATTCACTCATCCATTCCTTCATTCATCCATCCATCCATTTGTTCATCCATTCATTTGTTCATTCATTCATTCATCCATTTATTTGTTCATTCATTCATCAATTAATTCATTCATTTGTTCATTCATTCATTCATTCATTCGTTCATTCGTCCATTCATTTGTTCATTCATCCATTCATTTGTTCATTCATTCATCCATTCATTCATTCATCCAGTATTCCTTCTGTTTTCATCCTCCACACATACAGTTACATCTTTAATGGCATTAATTTCATTTTCTTATAGTTTTTTTTCTGGGTTTGTTCCAGTTCTACTTCCATCAGGAGGAGGTTTAAAGGTTTTATGAGTCGCAGCAAAATAAAAGTGTATATTTCTGTGTGAACAGAACAGACGAGGAGGAGAGGATACAGAGAGGAGAGGACAGGAAGAACATCCATGCCAAGCTGCCACCATGACACTTTGACCTCAGAACACATGTTCACTGGGCACAACAGCACAGCCAACAGGACGCTTCATCCTCCTCCTCCTCTGTCTGACCAGTAGCACCTTCACCTGCAGCAAATGTCCACTGATTTATTATTTATAATAATGAAGGAAGTTATGTTTTATATTCATGTCTATTTCCATGTTTGTGTTTTTAACTATTAGTGGATGATTCAGTTCAATCAGAAAAAAAATAAGAAATAAAGTTATTATCAAAGTTATGGAGAAAAACTCACCCAGAAACACTGAGGATGAGGATGATGACAACGACGATGATGATGATGATGATGATGATGATGACGATGACAATGACGATGACGAGGAGGAGGAGGATGAGGATGAGAATGAGGATGACGATGATGACAATGATGATGATAGCAACGATGACGTCGACGATGATGACGACGATGAGAATGACAACGAGGATGACAATGATGATGACAATAACGATGATGATGACGATGATGACAACGATGACGATGACAACAACGACGAGGATGAAGATGAAAATGAGGATGATGATGATGACGACAATGACGAAGACGACGACGATGATAATAACGACGATGAGGACAATGATGATGATGATGATGAAAATGATAATGACGATGACATTGACAGCAACATTGATGATGATGATACCTGATGTGCTCCATGAATCTCCATGGAACAGACCACTCATCCATGCAGAATGAACACAGCCCATCGTACAGTAACAAATGAGAATTACATTAATTAATTCAGATATGTTTCGATTTTATTTCTGCATAAATCACAGAACATTATGACCTGATTCACCTAAAACATAAAACCATGACAGATGTGATGATTGAACTGTCTTTAATAGAAACTACAACCTTTGATCCAGTATAAAAGTGACCATTTATGAACATGTGTCGAAACACTTCAGGAACAGTTGGACAAACGAGGACATGAACCTGCTGTGCTTCCTCTGAATGCATGGACCCACTGATTAGAGTGTGAAGGCTAAAGGTCAGAGGTCAGAGGTCAAGGCGGTGCTGACCTCATAAAACAGGTTTATAGACGGTGTTGGACTGCAGCTTTAAGGACCATGTCCAGGTCTTTATCACATCATTAGTGTGGGTTTAACTGTTTAACTGTCCGCTGTCCGACCCACAGACGGCCTTGAACCACCCACAGCCCATAATATGCACAGCACCATAGCAATGGCACAATGGTCTTCATACAACTTGTTTTTAACTTGAGCCATAAAGAAAAATACCAGATACTCAATAACTGTCATATATTTTTATGACAGTGTATCAGAGCCACATAAAAAAATAAAAACACAGGTCACAACGAGAATAAAGTAGTAAAATATTGAGATAAAACCTGTCATTTTATGAGAATAAAGTCCTGTTATTATGATATTATAACATTATTACAATTTGTAAATTATAAATTTTTACAGCACTATTGCAAATTTATTTTCAAAATATTTTGACTTTAATCTCATAAAAATATGAGATTTTCATTAAATTATGAATTTTTTTTAAACTATGACTTTATTATCAAAATATTACAACGTTTCTCTTGTAGTGACAAGTGTTTGTATTTTTCCTATGTGGCTGTAATAAATGCTATCAAAATGTTCAACTCTTTAAATGACATATTTGTAATGTAAACAAACCATATTTTTGATCCAAAAAACTATTTTTTATTGTTGTCCCCCCCAATATTCTTTATATAAACTGTTTTGTTTTTTTGTCCCTTCTGTCATCTGTCAGTGATTAACATCAACACTGGTTCATATTATTATTGTTTTTGTTAAATATTAAATGTGTCAGTGTGTGTTTTGTACTCACTTGGTGGAAGGGTGTTGGTGTAGGAATTAAACACTGTTTATTATGGGATGGATTTAGTGGATGAATCAGAATTTAAACAATCAGACACAAATGAACAACTTTTTATAGTGAGTCGGTCTCATTCACTATCTGTGTTTGACCCCCCCCCATTCCACAGGGGGTGGAGGGGTGAACTGAGCATGCTCAGATGTCTATGGAAACAACAAGGTCTGTTCTATCAATGCGACTGGAAATTTAACTATTGAATCAAACTGTTGAA
>NC_043970.1:43155810-43238310 GCF_902148855.1 Sphaeramia orbicularis | reverse complement strand
CAATTCTTGTTTTTGTCAATTCGTTAGTTTTTCTTAACGATAATAACCTTGCTTTGGACATCTGTTTACCACTATCAACCACAAACCGCACAAATGACATCTATAACACACTGAAACGACATTAAATGGACGATCACATGATTCAGTTGTTTCTGTTTTAGTAAATTTGTCCGTTTGTGTGTTTCTTTGGTCACTGCTGCTCTGTTTGTGTTTACCTCCATCTGACCCATGAGTGGAACTGAATTATGGGAGATTTCTCAGACCCCTGTGTTTGGAGTGTGGTCCTCAAAAATCAGCCCCTCCCCCTTAGCCCCTCCCTCTCTGACTCATCAAGAATCGGGACACCCATACCCCTTCACGTGAGCGCACAAAATGGAGGGATAGGGCTAAGGGGGAGGGGCCAAGGAATGAATTGGGGTTGGGCCTATCACGATTACTACCATGATAATTAGTCTATGTTGGCTTTTAAGAGCTGGAAGTGACCGTATTTGGATAAGAGGGGCGGAGCTATGGGAGCCTGAGGTGAGCTAATGCTAACCATTAGCTTATCGACCTGTTCAAACAGTAAATGTCATCTTGTTGGTTTCATTTATCGTCCACATCTACAGTGGAGCTGTGGATCCCAAACCTAGATGTCAATCAAAGCTTCTGCTGGACCTGAGATTTGATTAACGGGAAAAAAATTAAAGACGATTGTTTATTGGAGGGTCCAGATAAAACCGATGAGACCAGAGTGAGTCCTGGAAAAACAAACAAACAAAAACCCCCCATTGTGGTCGTATTTTCAGAGTCAGTTCAGTGTCCGTTTATGGGAACCGGGGTTTATGGAGCGGCATCTAGTGGTGGCTGGCGGTATTACAACTGAAAAACACTGCATCGGCTTCAGTTTGGAGTCCAGGTAGAGGGTTGTGTTTCAACAGCATCAACTGTTTTTATAATTAACTTTATATTGGTACATAAATATACATACAATTAATAAATAATACATATATAATAATTATAATATATAATAAAACACATAAAACATGCATTAAAAACATCTGTTACTGCAGTGTTTTACTAATAAGACACTAAAAACAGAACTTTCTTTGATTTCTATATCAGTCAAACTAATGAAATAATGAATGTTTTCCCATAAATAATAACATTATTTACATGATTATTGTGAAAGTGAATTCAACTACAGCTAAATCACTGGTTTGTTGTGTCTTCAGTGGTTGATAAATTCAGATCTTATGTTCATTTATAGTATTTTCGAGTACATTTGTTCTGGGCAGATGAATCTTTTGGGTCTTGAAATGAAAAACGTTGATAATAACTGAAGGTTTTTATGAATCTGTGTCATTTCTTCAGTGTTTTTACCCTGACCTTGACATGGACTGCAGTGAATTTGTCCAAACACAGATTAACTGTATTTTATTGTCTGAAGGATTCGGTGGGAAAACGTCTGGGATGCGACTTCTCCCAGGATATTAAAGGTGAACTTGTGTGAACCTTCCATTAGCTGCAGGCGGATGCAGACGTCCACCATCAGACCCAGTAAATCTGAACCGGACTCACTTTTCCACCATTCATTAATGTCGGACGATGGAACCAGACTCTCATGTCCTGGGAACTTTGAACTCAGTGAATGAAGTGGAGTTAAAAATAAAAACTGGATCCAGACAGTGGATTAAAATAAAAAAAAATAAAAAAAAAAAAAACAAGAAAAGAAAAAGAAAGAACAATGAAACTAAACACACCTCTACATGGGAGTCATGGTGCATTCAAGTACACCTCGTAAACCCTGAACTCTGTGTGTACGACTTTATTCTCGTTAATTCTGAACTTTTTCCTGCCTGTTTTTAAATTCTGACATTATTCTCATAATATTACAACTTCATTCTTGTAGAATTATGACTCTTTTGATATTCGACTTTATTCTCATAAAATTACAGGTTTTATCTTGCTATTTTATGACCTTATTCTTGTAGTGACAAGTGTTTTTATTTTCTTATGTGGTCCTAAAACATTGTCATAGATTAAAATAAAAACAACAAAAAAAACCCTCCTCATCAGCTCAGATTTAAAAGAATCCACAATGGAACTAAAAACACCTTTACATGGAAGTCATGGTGCATTCAAGTGCACCCTATAAACCCTGAACTCTACTCTAATCTACTTGGACATTCAATAATACGAGAACATATACTTCATTTTGTTTACATCTACATTTGTCAGTTCGACTGCACCACATAAAAAAATAAAAACACTTGTCACTATGAGAATAAAGTCATAAAATATCGAGATAAAACCTGTAGTTTCACAAGAATGAAGTCAAATGCAAAAAGAGTCATAATTTTACGAGAATTAAGCCATAATATTATGAGAATAATGTCATAATTTAAAAAACAGGTGTAAAAATCTCCTAATTTCCAGGATACAGTCATACCCATTGGTCTCATAATAGAGAATTTGGAACATTTTGTGCGGGTCTACTTTCATTTGGGGTTTAGTTTACACACAAAGGACAAATACTGAGACTATTAGCCCCTCCCACCAAATACTGAGACTATTAGCCCCGCCCACCCAATACTGAACCTGTTAACCCCACCCACCATCAACACATTACCAGCAGTCGAAGACAGTTCGCACATGTTTGGGTTTGTTTCATCGTAAGAACTGAACAGATTTGGGGTAAATTGCTGAACTTACTTAAGGCTTAGAATTTCTAAATTATAACTATTTATCGCACTATTGCGAATCTTTTTTCAAAATATTCTGACTTTAATCTCATAAAAGTACTTCATTATTTTCATAAAATTATGAGTTGTTTTTTTTAAACTACGACTTTATTCTCATAATTAGTGTTTTTATCTTTCTGATGTGACACTCATACGCTGTTGTACATGAAACTAAACACACCTTGACATGGGAGCCATGGTGCATTCAAGTGCACCTCCTAAACCCTGAACTCTACTATATCCATCATCTCTTCTTTTATAAAATGTATTTTAATGATTAACCCTGTAATTTCTACTTCACCTTTTAAAAAATCTTCAAGAAAACTCTGGAAATGAAACAATGAATATATAAAGGGCGTATTTATTTAAGAAATGAGTCGATTATTGAAACCGTCATGTACTGACGACCTCACATAAACTCAGGTTTCTTTCTTTTTTGAGTTTTTTGTTCAGTTTAACATTTTCCTCCTGATTTGATCTGAATCTCCTACTTTTGTGTAAACGTGTGTTTCATCATAATGAACAAACTTTAATAAGAATAAAAATCACTGACTTACATCCGTCTCATCCACTTTTACTCACCATGTTTCATCATGTTTGTCTTTCTTTCATCACGTCTTCTCGTTTATTTACTCCCAGATTTCCACACAGTTCAGTGATGAAACCTCGTACCTCCAAAGAGCAGAAAGAAACTTTCAGAGCAGGAACCAGGATGTGATGTATGTGCGTCTGCCTCCATCTAGTGGCCGATCCTGGTGGTGCAGCCAGTGGATGAAGGACCTGCAGAGGGAAGGAGTTGAACAGAGGATTTGAGTTCATGAATATTTTAAAGGTTTGTTTTAGAGCTCAGTCATACGGTGAAAATGTCAAGTTAATATAATGACTTTAATTTTATTTGAGTGTTTTTGAGGAAAATTTACAGATTATTTATTGATCATGTCTCTGTTTACATCAAACCTGTTCAAATGTGTAAACTAAAGTAACACATGAATAATCAATAATTTAATCATGTTTCACAGATAGAAAGTAAATGAAATGAACTAAGAAAAAAAAAATCTGTTAGTTAAATATCTGTACACCAGTGACTGTCCTCTGAATCTGCTCCTCTTTCTTTCTTTGAATAAGGACTGGCTAGTTAATTAATTAATTAATTAATTAGTTATTACACACATCTGAGCCTTTGTTTTTGTGTTTTTTTCATAACAGAAAACTGCTAAATAAAATATTATAAACAAAATGAAATCCTGTTTGTTCAAAAACCAACCTATAAAAATCACATTCATGGAGCAATTTCAGTGAATTAAAGTATCAAAATGATCACATTAATTAAACTATTTAAGAAAATGAACAGGAGGAAGATGAGATAAGATATAAGAGGGTTGATATGATCCAATCTGATTGATTCCCTCTTGGATTATTGGCATTTTTTGGCTATTTTTCAGTTTTCTTTTGTTGTTTTGTTTGTTGTTTGATTATTTAATGTGAATCTGATGGAAACTGAGGGTTGAGTTCTGGTTTTAAGTTCAATGTTAAATCAAAATATAAAACTAGATAAAGACTGGATTCATATATATAATATGGATCTGAGCTGAATAATGTTCAACTTATTGTGAAACTGATCATCTTTGGTTTTGTGTTTATTTGTCTGTAGATTCTATCTTTTATTTTTAATTCCTATTTTCCAAACACTTTAAAATAAATGTAAATTGATTTTTAAACATGTATTTTTCATAACTCATACTTTGCAGTTCTGAGTCTTATCTCCTCTGTCTAATGCAGGGGTGTCAAACATGTGGCCCACGGACCAGAACCAAACCACTAAGGGTCCAATCTGGCCCCTGGGATGAATCTGTGCAAAAATTACACTGAAGACATAAACGATCAAGGATGTTAAACTGGTTTTAGTTCCTGTTCCACATTCAGACCAATGGGATCCAGTAAAATAAGAGCATCATCTAGAAATAACTGACAAATACACATTTTCTTTTTGACTGAATGTGAAAAAATAACACGACACTATGAAAATATTCCCATTTACAAACTATCCTATAACAATAAAATATGAACGACCTGAAACGCCTAAATATAAATCAGTGTAAATAATATATATTATAATATTCTGTCTGTTATTAAATGTTTGGTACATTTGATCCACTGTGATCTGTACGCTGTGTTAATAATAAGATGAGATGTAATATTGTAGAAATTGTTCTTATTTTAGTTCCAAACTTTTAGCTATATTCTACCTGTTTCCACATGTTTGTGTAACAATGGGTCTAATACACATGTATAAATGATAAGTGGAGGCAGAATATTGTTAAAATTACACTTATTTTTCTTATAAAATTTCAGTTTTTCAGGTTATTGACATTTTTTGGTGAAATTTTGTTAACAGAAATATTTTCATAATTTAATGTTTTTTATTGAACTAAAACAAAGAGGAAAAGCTGTCATTATTTGCAGGTTATTGTTCTTATTGTACTGGTTCTGATCCACTTTTGATCCTATTGGTCTGAAGGTGGAACCTGAACTAACTCTAATGCATCCTTACTTTTCTGTGGTGAATATGAAGACGTTTCTGTGCATTTTGGGAGAAAAGGAGAAAAAAAAGTGTGTTCACCACAGTTACTGAGCACAGTCTGAAGATTCTGCAAAATAAAAGACTATGAACAGACAGAAGTGAAAAATGAGGAGATGGAGAATAAAAGTGAACACCTTTACTCCAGTTCCAAGAGGGAATATTAACAAAAACTAGCATTAAAAAAAAAAAAAAAAACAGCAAAGAAATAGACAAGGATCAACTACAACAAACTGCATGTGAAACTAAAAACCCAGAGGTTCATAAATGATCCCAGAAAAAAATGGAAAAGACATAAAACAAACTTTAAAATTTGGAGTTCTCAAATACAATAAATGAAAAAAAAAAAAAGTGGAAAACACCAGGACAGAGAATCAGATTTAACCTCGAGACAAACCCAGGTTTTCTGTTCCTTTGATTTTCTAATTAAATGTAAATGCATAAAAGAAGCTGAAGGAAACATTCCAATAAAATAATGAAGTGAAAATAAAAGACAGAACAGAGGAACAATGACACACACATGGAAAACACCTCTGACAGATTAAGTTCCTGTTCCAGTTTTTGAGGTTTTCATCCCCTTCCTGTTCAGACACAATCATGTCTTTACAAATGAACTGAAAGTTTGTCATTTTCCATCCAATCATTATATGTTTAGAGTGTCGTCATACGTTAAAACACATTTATCGATTTTAAAACCAGCCTGTTTTCAGATAAATGACGGTGAATTTTAAAGAGAATCCAAGAGGATTTGAAAGAGTTTTTAAAAAATACTTCATCCTTCAGTTTATCACAAACATGCAGTATTATGTAGAGAAAAGTGATTTGAAAAGGAACCGAAGAGTAAAAAGTGGAATAAAATAAAGTACCATGAAATAAGTACAGTAGATGAGTTAAATAAAACTCTGTAGTAATTCTAACTCTGATTAAATATAAACGCTTGTCTTTTTAATGAACAGATGATGTTGAGTCAAGAATAAAGAACAATAAGAATAAAAACATTAGGATCAGCTGAAGACATATTTTAAGTAGATTTCATTTCATTTTGTACTTTTTCAATTCTTTTTTAAGACTTAATTTTCACACTCTTTTAATGTATGTTTGATTCCTTTTGATAGACTTTTATTTTTTGTTTTCAGCCTGTTCACATAAACAGATTTATTTCTTTTGTTTGACTCCACCTTGTCTTTAAATACAGTTTCGATTTTTCGATTTCGATTTATTTATTTATTTTGAACATGCAAAGAAACAAAATTAAAAAAACCCAAAATAAAACATTTAAATGGACAGAATCTACCTTCAAGCACATACAAGTCTGAATTTTGCATGGTCGAAAAGGAGTAGGAAGAAGTATAAACTTATTTAATCCAACCCCCAGTGCTTTTACACCTTTATCACTAAGCTGATACAAGAATCAAACAATACAGTTTTCCTAATTTAGCACTGAACCACAGTTTTATAAACTCGTGGAAAAATGCGTTAAAAAGGCTAAATACGACATAAAGCTGCTGTAAACGGCAGTAGAGGTGGACATAAACGCACCTTTTAGCCCTGTCCGTGAACGCAGCTCGGTGTCCACGTGACCAGAAGACGTCACGTGATTGGCAGAGTTGAGCTCGCTCTGCGCGCGCACAGGTCGCTCGGGGTTCGGGATGGCGACTCTAGTTCTGCATGGTGTGTTCCGGGTCCAGGTTCGGGACCTGGTCCGGGTCCTGGTCTGGTTCTTGGTTCTGGACGCAGTCAGTCCGCTGTTCCCCCGGGAGTCCGGGTCCAGGGAACTGAAGGAGCTCAACGGGATCTGGACCTTCAGGGCAGACCGGTCCCCCAACAGGAACCAGGGCTTCGAGGACGGATGGTTCCGACGGAGGCTGGCGGAGGTGAGGGGGGCCCGGAAGAGGGGACCGGGGGACCCGGACCAGGGGACCAGGGTCGGGGTTTAGAGCCGACAGGTTTATTACACAGTAATAATTAACACTGGAATGTGTGTGTAAATAAACCGGATTAAAGGTTAAACAGGGACTGAGTCAAAAAACAAACAACCAGAGCAGAAAAAACAAATGAAAAACAACTAATAAACAAACAAACAACCAGAGCAGATTAAACAAATGAAAAACAACTAATAAACAAACAAATCAGAGCAGAGAAAAACAAATAAACAACTAACAAACAAAGCAGAGAAAAATAACTAGTAAACAAACAACCAGAGAGGAGAATACAAATGAAAAACAACTAATAAACAAACAACCAGAGCAGAAAAAACAAATGAAAAACAACTAATAAACAAACAAATCAGAGCAGAGAAAAACAAATAAACGACTAATAAACAAACAAACAAACAACCAAAGCAGAGGAAAAACAACTTGTAAACAAACAACCAGAGCAGAGAAAACAAATGAAAAACAACTAATAAACAAACAAACAACCAGAGCAGAGTAAACAAATGAAAAACGACTAATAAACAAACAAACAAATCAGAGCAGAGAAAAACAACTAATAAACAAAGAAACAAGCAGAGCATAGAAAACAAATTAAAAACAACTAATAAACAAACAGAGCAGAGAAGAAAAAAAACAACAACTAGTGAATGAACAACTGGTAAACAACAATCACTGAAGGGAAAACAACTAGTAAACAACCAACTGTAAACCCTGTTCATCTGGTTGAACATGAATAACTAGTTACACCAGTCACAGGTTTAGTCTGTGGTTAGGGTTTAGTTCAACTGTTTAATGGTTTATTCTGTTACTGCTGACTTCATCATGATTGAACTGATTAAAGGGTCAAATAGAGCTTTAAAAGCCCCACAGCACCCACCTCCATTTAGGATACTTATTATTATTATTATTATTATGATTATTACAATTATTAATGTTACTATTAATAATAATGTTATTATTGTTATTATTGTGATTATTATTGTTATTATAAAAACCTCCTGTCTTTAATAAAATGTTTTTCATTGGTTTTATTGATCCACTTGTTGGTTCTGCAGTTTGAGTTCACATTAGTTTGAATTCGTTTTTAATTAGTGCATAAATACTTTAATTTGGATTTTTGAAGAACTGACTAGTTTTACATGAGTTTTTATTTATTTTTTACATGTATGAAAATGTAAGTCTGTTTGGAAAATACACAGATTACGGATTTATTTATTTATTTATTTTTTACTAAAACATTACCTAAACTTCCAGACACTAAATAAAAGTCCTGTTTTCATTTTTATTTTAGACGTTTTCCAGTGATGTTGCTGCATTAGAACCCCAGTAAAGCTGAACTCGTCTGGTTCATTTATCCTCTTAATGAATCCCATCAGTCTGTTGATACTTTAGTGTAAATGGAGCTGATGATGGAGTCTGTTTGACCTTTGACCTTTAAATGAAACTCTGGTTTACCGACCTGAGACCTGCCCCTGAACACATCACATCTGATGTTTTGTGCCGTAGACCGGACCAGTCATCGAGATGCCGGTTCCTGCCAGTTACAACGACATTACCCAGGATTCCACGCTGAGGGACTTCATCGGCTGGGTGTGGTATGAGCGGGAGGTGCTGGTTCCAGCCCGATGGGTCCAAGACCAAGGCCTGAGGCTGGTTCTGAGGGTCGGGAGCGCCCACTATTACTCCATGGTGGTGGGTTGGACTTAAAGTATCTGTGATCAGGGACCGGTCCAGACCAGGCCAGTATGAACTGAACTGGGTTGGACCAGTACAAGAAGATAGGATATAGTTTATTGATCGGTCAGAGGGAACTTCAGATGTACAGTAGCACCAGAAAAGAGACATCAAATACAAGAGAAAGAAAATATAAAAATAAAATACAAATGAGTTTAAGTGACTGAATGACACAAAGAGGGAGAATAATAAGAGTAAATATAGATGTAATATATAATGAATATATCAGAAAAATTATTACAATCTAATAATAATTAACAGTGAAAAAAAGTCAAATTACATGATGAAAATGTTCACATCTACAAAGTTTCCTTAAATATCTGAATAACATGAACCTGACATTTATTCATATGAATCAGTGTAATTGAACTAATATTCAGTTTATCATTTTTATAAGTTCATTCTATACAGATCCAGTGGATCTACAAACACAAAACATTTAATAACAGACTGAATATTGGCCCAAATACACTGATTATATTAATACTACTGTGTTGACCCGTTTGGATCCACAGGTTCTAGACGTGGTCGTTTTTCTGCTGTTGTGTATTTGTACATGTTGTACCACATTTGTCCAACAGTCACCGCCAAAGTGTTCTGGACATAGAAACAGGATTATACGGATATTGGATCAAAAATGACTGATATCTGACAAAATATTGGTCTGATCAACTGTTACTGTTTTCACTAGTCTGTTCACTGAGCAAAAATAAAGAAGGATGACAAACTGGAACAGTCAGCTGTGCATGGACACACACACACAACTGGCTTTCATAATATGCATTTTTTTCAGATTTTTTGTTAAAGGATAGTTTTTAAATATAAACATTTTCATGTAATTTGACTTTTTTACACTAAAACAAAGCCAACAGTTCGTATTTGTCATTATTTATAGTTTATTTTGTTAATATTGTCCTGGTTCTGATCCACTTTAGATCATACTGGTCTGAATAGAACCTGAACTAAACTGATTTAAAGTTTATTGATCGTTAATTTGTTCAGTGACATTTTTCCTCCCATGGACCTGATTGGACTCTGTAGCGTCCCCGGTTTGGCCCCTGGACCGTATGTTTGACACCTGTGAGATGGATTCATTTGTTCTTTTTCTTCTGATTCAGTTTTTTTAAACAGTCGAGGCCTAAGATGGAAGATACATGTGATCCATCAGGTGTTCTGACGGGGCCACCCCAGTGCATTATGGGACAGTATGATTGGCTAAAGGACACACTAACAGAACCAGCTGCGTTTATTGGAGTCCAACAGGGTCCAACAGGGTTCAAAAGGGTTCAGCAGGGTCCAATAGGGTTCAACAGGGTTCATCAGGATTCAACAGGGTCCATCAGGGTTCAACATGGTTCATCAGGGTTCAACAGAGTCCATCAGGGCTCATCAGGATTCAGCAGGGTCCATCAGGGTTCAACAGGGTCCATCAGGGTTCAACAGATTCCATCGGGGTTCAACAGGGTCCATCGGGGTCCATCAGGGTTCAACAGGGTCCATCAGGGTTCAATAGGGTCCATCAGGGTTCATCAGGGTTCAACAGGGTCCATCAGGGTTGAACAGGGTCCATCAGGGTCCATCAGGGTTCATCAGGGCCCATCAGGGATCATCAGGGTCCATCAGGGTTCAGCAGGGTCCAGCAGGGTCCATCAGGGTTCATCCAGACCCCCGTGCGTCCACCCCTCACCTGTTTGGTGTCTTCGTTCCAGTGGGTCAACGGGGTGAAGGTGATGGAGCACGAAGGCGGCCATCTTCCCTTCGAGGCTGAGATTGGCACCGTTCTGAGGAAGGACCCAGGTTCCGGGTGCAGGATCACCATTGCCGTCAACAACACCCTGACCCTGCAGACGCTGCCCCCGGGGGTCATCATGCACTTCAACGACCCCACCAGGTAACTCCGCCCACTTCTCCGTCTGCTTTTCAGACGCCGGGTCTGTTGTGGAAAACTACTCCCATCATATGAACGGGTCATCAGATGGTTTTAGGAACATTTACACGTTTGAATTAGATGTACTGATTCAAACACGATGTCACTGAGGAAAACATGTACAAAAATAAACAAAAATAACAGAGGTTTACACCAGAGACAAACTGATGTTAGTTCAGGTTCAGACCAGGTTGGTCTAAAGTGGATCAGAACCAGGAAAATAACATAAGAGTAAGAATAAAATAATACAATAACCTCTAAATAATGAAGAAATACAAACTCTTCCCTGTGTTTTACACTGAAAAAAACTCAAATTACATGAAGAAAATGTTTCCATCGATAAACTATCCTTAAACAATGTGTGAAAAACATGAACAAACTGAAATTTATTAAGAAAAATCAGTGTAATTTTATCAATATTCAGCCTCAGTTTATCATTTATACATGCTCATTCTATTGTACAGATACAGTGGATCTACAAATATACAAAACATTTAATAACAGACTGAATATTGGAACTATTACACTGATTTATATGAAGACAGTTCAGGTTGGTCGGATTTGTTCAGTTTATTTACATAAAAAATAAAATTAAATTAAAAAAAATCCAAAAATTTTGCAAAACTGAACAGAAATTAAAAAAATACAGACAACAAATAAAACAAGAACAAAACCTGCACAAAAATGAAAAAAAAATTGGCAAACATCAATAAAATTATGTTAAAATTACACTTCTTTCTCTTAAAACACTTCTGTTTCATTTTTTGTTAAAGGATAGTTTGTAAATGTAAATATTTTCATGTAATTTTACTTTTTTACCTTAAAACAAAGAGAACAGGTTGAATTTGTCATTATTTATAGATTATTATTATTAACCTGAACTAAAAGGATTTTAACATCATTTATTGTTAAAATGTTCAGTGTCATTTTTGCATTTCACTTCTTCATCCCATTGGATCAGATTGGACCCTTTGGTGGCCTGGTTCTGGTCCACAGGCCGTATGTTTGACCCAGTTAGGTTTGGATTTGTAGTTTCATTCCTCTGGTTAAAACATATCGTGTGTCCAAAAAAAAATTACAACCAGACTTTCCGCATTGATAACTTTCAAACTAATTAATCAATCTAAATGCTATTCCAGGGTTTGAAACTAGAACTTGTTTCCTCCATCTTGTAGAAAACTCCATTTAATTTGGGTCAGTGGTCACAAATGTGGATGTGTGTAAAACATGTCATGGGTTGGTTTCTTCTCAGTTTGGTACTTGGATGCACTTGGCGTCCATATGATGGCCTCTTTGATGTCATTCATTATTCATTTCATTAGTTGAAAATGAAAAGAAACAAGCAGTCACTTTTTCAAATGAGATATTTTAGTGTGAGAACACAGTGAACACTTTCGTACTTGTATGGCGTCAACACAACAGACAACACATCTCCTTCCAAAACTCAGAGTGAAGGGCCTTCTGACATGTTTTACACAGATCCACATTAGTCTGTGAACACTGAAGGAAATCCAGTGGGGTTTTCTACAAGATGGAGGAAATAAGTTAGAGTTTCGTGCCTTGAAAATGTTGTAATTATTCAAATTATGTCCAAAAATAACAAAGCGAGACTCCTCGTTTAAAAAGACGTATCTCTTTTTCCTGCTGCGACTTGAAACACACACACGCATCTTACTTCCGTGAAAATTCCTAAGCCTTTTGGGTAATGCTAAGCCTCATGGGAAATGTAGTTATCTTAATCTTAGCATTTACTATTGCTTATTTTAACACAACTTTTAACATAAATCACAAATGCAATATATTGTATCTTTTTACTCAAAAATAAATTAACATGCAATTGCATATGCATCATAAAATTAGAATAAATCCAAACACAAATTACTTGTACTTTTATCTTTCCCAAATAAAGTCACAACAGAAAATGCATACAGATTGATTCACTATTTTTAAAGTTATCATTGCAGAAAGTCCGATTGTAATTTTTTTGGGACATAAGGTAGAAATAAATAAAAATGCACATAGAAAAAAAAAATGAACATAAAATAAGAAACAAGTGTCAGAAACAGTCCTCTGTATAAATAAACCCAGTGTTTTGACTGTTGGTTCCTCACCTGTTCTCCAGGTATCCTGAAGGTTACTTTGTGCAGAACATCTACTTCGACTTCTTCAACTACGCTGGGATCCATCGTCCGGTTCTTCTGTACACCACGCCCAGAGTGTACGTGGACGACATCACCGTGGTTACTGACTTCAGTGACAACATGGGTGAACGAAACACATTTACACGCAAACATTCACGAAAAACATGTTATATGTAAGATGGATTAAAAAACAGTCTGCTTTACATCTGAGTAAAGGAAGAAGGAAAAGGAACAAGAGTAGAAAAAAAAACAAACAGGCCAATGAAAACTAGAAGAAGGAAAGAAACATATTAATATGCGAACCTTTACCTTTAATTGATTAAAGGTAAAGGTTCAAATATTAACCCTTTAACCTCTGATTAAAGGTAAAGGTTCACATATTAACCCTTTAACCTCTGATTAAAGGTAAAGGTTCACATATTAACCCTTTAACCTCTGATTAAAGGTAAAGGTTCACATATTAACCCTTTAACCTCTGATTAAAGGTAAAGGTTCACATTTGACTAAATATTTTATAAATATTTCGTAGCAGTAGTTTCGTACCAAACCTGTCAGTTGGTTCAAACTCAACTGAACATGGTTTGATTGAATGTCTGCTGTTTCAACTTCAGGTTTCGTCAGTTACGTCGTCTCAGTGGGCGGGGCTTCCACGTCCACGGTCAAAGTGACGCTGATGGATAAAGATGGTCAGTGCGTGGCGTCGTCCACGGGGTTGACGGGCGTCCTTAAAGTGGTGGATGTGAACCTGTGGTGGCCGTACCTGATGCACCAGAACCCGGGTTACCTGTACTCCATGGAGGTGAAGCAGCACCACAATCACATGACTCTGGTCCCATTCAGCGGCGTTTACCTTCTGAGATCTGTGTTTGTTTCCTCATCTAGGTCCGAGTGACGGCGTCGGATGAGAAGTCAACGTACGAGGACGTTTACACTCTGCCTGTTGGAATCCGTACGGTCAACGTCACCAAGTCACGTTTCCTTATCAACAACAAACCATTTTTTTTCAACGGAGTCAATAAACATGAGGACGCAGACGTGAGTAGAACCACTAGAGGGCAGCAGACCTTCAGCAGGACTCAGTGGAACCTTCATACATGAACCCATATGACCCGGTTCAGTGACCCGGTCCTTTTGACCTGTTTCAGATCCGGGGTAAAGGTCTGGACTGGCCCCTGATGGTCAAAGACTTCAACCTGCTCAAGTGGTTGGGCGCCAACTCGTTCAGAACCAGCCACTACCCCTACGCCGAGGAGATCCTGCAGATGAGTGACCGCCACGGCATCGTGGTCATCGACGAGTGTCCGGGGGTCGGAATCAAAGACATGTAGGTACCGGTCTGGTCTGGTCCAGTTTGGAGGATGAGCACCGTCCACTGAACAAATAAATGTTAAATACACATTAAATATCTGATAAATACACCTTAAATACATATAAAATACATGTTAATTATAGGAATTATAGGTAAGTATAGGTTAAATACATAAATACATATTAAATAAATGTTAAATATGTGATAAATACACCTTAAGTACTTGTAAAATACATGTTATTTAGAGGTTAAGTGTAGGTTAAATACATGATAAATACACATTAAATAAATATTAAATATATGATAAATACATCTTAAATACATATAAAATACAAGTTAATAGTAGATTAAGTATAGGTTAAATACATGATAAATACATATTAAATACACGTTAAATATATGATAAATACACCTTAAGTACATATAAAATACAAGGTAATTATAGGTACATACAGGTAAATACATGATTAATACATATTAAACATTAAATGTGATAAATACACGTTAAATACATATTAAATACATAAATACGTGTAATTATAGGTTGAATACATGCTAAACACAGGTTAAATACATTTAAATACACATTAACAACATTAAATACTTAATAAACACACATTAAATACATGGTAAATACATATTAAATACATGTTAAATACACATTAAATTCATGTTAAATACATAATAAAATGCATGTTAATTATAGGTTAAACACATGTTAAATACAAGGTAAATACATATTAAATACAGGTTAAATACAGGTTACATATATGTTAAAAACGGTTGTGGTTAAAATATCAGAACTCATATTTTAGAGGTTTCTGAGAGCGTCGTGTCGTCCACTGTGTCTCTAATAATGTCATTTTTCCTCTTTGTGTCTCGTCCTCTGATGCAGTCGTAGTTTTGGAAACGCCTCCCTGTCCCATCACCTGTCCGTCATGGACGAGCTGGTGCGTCGGGACAAGAACCATCCCTCCGTGGTCATGTGGTCGGTGGCCAATGAGCCGGCGGCGGAGATGCCTCCAGCAGACTTCTACTTCAAGTGAGTTCAGACCCAGAGGATCTGGTCTCAGATGTAACATAATGGTTCACCAGCTGTATTTTATTTCAGACTGCAGTTTTTATGTTAGACGTGTTGAAAACATGTTCATGTGTCAGAGCCTATTCTTTTAGTCAGATGTTTGGAATGTAGTCAGAGGAGTCCAACTGTCACTAATGGACTAACGCACAGGTACGAGTACTTCAGCAGGTAGCAGTACTTCAGCAGGTACGAGTACTTCAGCAGGTATGAGTACTTCAGCAGGTATGAGTACTTCAGCTGGTATGAGTACTTCAAGTAGGAGTACTTTAGCAGGTATCAGTACTCCAGCTGGTATCAGTACTTCAGCAGGTATCAGTACTTCAGCAGGTACGAGTATTTCAGCAGGTATCAGTACTTCAGCAAGTAGGAGTACTTAAGTACTATCTGTTAATCCTCAAATTTCTAATCCTAAATGTGTGTGTGTGTCCGTTCTCTGTGTAAATGTATGTGTGTGTGTGTGTGTCCGTTCTCTGTGTAAATGTATGTGTGTGTGTGTGTCCGTTCTCTGTGTAAATGTATGTGTGCCTGTTCTCTGTGTAAATGTATGTGTTTGTGTGTCCATTCTCTGTGTTTCTGTAGGACTTTAATCAAACACACCAAAGACCTGGACCAAACCAGACCTGTGACCTTCATCACCGACAGTAACTACGCCAGAGACAAAGGGGTGAGTCTGGTTCTACTGGTTCTTAAAAGGTTCCGTCCATTGACCTGGAGGACACATGGAACATGTATGGAACACAAAAACCCAGCACTGGCTCACAAACAAACACTGTTGGAGAACAAAATGGTGCATCCCCTACAAGCTAGCAACACACCAAAGCAAGAACAAAGACCAACTCAGCTGGACCAATTTACCTAATCAGTGTGAGAGAGTGAGGCTATCACACACACACCTACACAGACACAATACAATCTAAATGTTTAGACGAGCCCCCATGCTATGACCTGGCTCAGAGGCCACAACAAAGAAGGGGAACACACCATAAATGAAGTTTAGCACAAGAATACTTTATTAAATCAAATTAAGCCAAATTAAACCAAATTGAACCAAATTAGGCCAAATTAGAAACAAGACAAACTAAAGTACATTACAGAGTGTAAATGAGCCATCAGTAATGTCAGTAGTGTAGGTGTGCATGGGTGAACATGTGCTGATGTGAGTGTTGAAAAGTGCAGAACAGAACAAAACATTAAAGCAACATAACCAACCCAAGAGCTGAAAAACCAAGGACCTGTGAGGGCAGAGAGAGAGAGTGTGAAAACTACAGGCAGACTACCTAAGGCAGTGGTTCTCAAATCCAGTCCTCGAGGGCTGGTATCCTGCATGTTTTTGATATTTCCCTCTTCCATCACACCCGGAAGCCATTACATCGTTATCAGGCTTCTGCAGAGCATGATGATGAGCTGATCATTAATTGAACCAGGTGTGATGGAAGAGGGAAATATCTAAAACATGCAGGATACTGATCCTTGAGGACCGGATTTGAGAACCACTGATTTAAGGGCAGGAACTCTGGGCGCCACAGGTGTTCCTGATCTCCCCATCAGGTGCCTGTTAGAAGACAAGAGCTGGAAGACATAGCTCCCCCAAGAGGACCACAGGGGCCGTAACAGTGGACAAAAAAAGGCACCAAACACATGACAGATCCAACATCCATCCAACATCCATCCATCCTCCTAGTAGAGATGGATCCTGTCCCCAGTTAAAGGAGCAGATGTTCCAGATTCTCATAGATTAACGTTTCCACCCTGACCTGTGTAGGTTCTTCTCAGACCTGTGTAGGTTGTTCTCTGACAGACTTTCTGCGTTGTTGAAATGCCGCAGATACTTGACACATTCCTGTGGGTCGACAACATGTTGACACTGTACTTACCTGAAGGTGCTCATTAGAGTTCAGCTGGTGTCGACCTACGACCTGTCGTTTGTTCAGTATTTGACTGATGTCCACCAGGTTTGGACGAAGAACTGAATCTGAAGGAGATGGACGAAGGTGACCATGGTTAGAGATGGAATGGTGCAAGTTCAGTACAGAAGGAAATATGTGTTAAATACACATTAAATACATGTTAAATACAGAATGAAATATAAGTAAAATACATGTTAAATACCTGTTAGAGTATGTGTTAAATACATGTTAAATACAGAATGAAATATAAGTAAAATACACGTTAAATACATGTCAGAGTACTTGTTAAATAAAAGTTGTTCTTACCTCCAGGCTCCATACGTGGATGTGATCTGTGTCAACAGTTACTTCTCGTGGTACCATGACCCCGGTCACCCTGAGGTCATCCCCATCCAACTCAACACCCAGTTTGAGAACTGGTATGGAAAGTACCAGAAGCCCATCATCCAGAGCGAGTACGGGGCGGATGCCGTGGCAGGACTTCACAGCGTAAGAGCGTCCGGTTTTACCCACCGTGTCCCTGAACTAACCATGGGGTCAGAGGTTAACGCTGTGTTTGCTGTGTGTCAGGATCCACCAGTCATGTTTACGGAGGAGTACCAGACCGCCGTCCTGAGGCGCTACCACGGCGTCTTCGACCAGAAGAGGAAGGAGTACGTGGTGGGAGAACTCATCTGGAACTTCGCAGACTTCATGACGGCTCAAGGTACATGTGGGTCTAAAGGGTTAACCCGGGTCAGCCCAGGGTTTACGCTCAGCGGGTCAGTCGCCATGGTAACGGAGCAGGTTCTGCCCTGGTTAAGCTCCGCCTGCTGACCCCTACAACCAATCAGCTCTCTAGAACAGGGCTGTCAAACTCATGTTAGTTCAAGTTCCACATTCAGACCCATATGATCTAAAGTGGATCAGAACCAGGACCAGAAGAACAGAATAAACTAGAAATAATGACAAATACAAACTGAATAATATTAACAACCATGAAAACCTGGGATTTATTCATAAAAGTCTGTTTAATTTAACCAGTATTCATCCTCAGTTTATCATTTCTACATGTTCATTCTAACGTACAGATACAGTGGATCTACAAACACACACAACATTTAAT
The DNA here is from genome assembly GCF_902148855.1 of Sphaeramia orbicularis. NCBI lineage: Eukaryota > Metazoa > Chordata > Actinopteri > Kurtiformes > Apogonidae > Sphaeramia > Sphaeramia orbicularis. The sequence goes on along the minus strand of NC_043970.1, from coordinate 43,219,871 downwards.
AACAGACTGAATAATGGAACTACTCCACTGGTTTATATTCAGGCAGTTCAGGTTGGTCCGATTTATTCAGATTATTCACATTATATGTTAAAGGATAGTTTATAAATGTAAACTCTTATGTAATTTTTACTTTTTTTTTTTTACACTAAAAACAAAGACAACAGTTTGTATTTGTCATTATTTATAGTTTATTCTATTCTTATTGTCCTGGTTCTGATCCACTTCAGATCATATGGGTCTGAGTGTGGAACCTAAACTAAACTGAAAACACATGAATTAAAACAGTAAAACATGGATCGAATCTGCTCCAGTTTGTGGGTTCAGTTTAGTTTTTATATAGTTTGTTAAATGTTCTGTTCTATAGAAGCTCATTAAGGCTGGACCTGAGGAGGTCATGACATTAAGTAGGATTTAATGAAGTATTTAGGACTTACCTGGTCCAATGTGGACTCTGTGGGTCTGATGTGGTCTGTGTGGGTCTGTTGTGGTTTCTGTGGGTCTGATGTGGTCTGTGTGGGTCTGTTGTGGTTTCTGTGGGTCTGATGTGGTCTGTGTGGGTCTGGTCTCTGTGGGTCTGATGTGGTCTGTGTGGGTCTGGTCTGTGAGGGTCTGATGTGGTCTGTGTGGGTCTGGTCTCTGTGGGTCTGATGTAGCCTGTGGTTGCCTTGTGGTGCGTTCAGGAATCACCCGGGTGGTGGGGAATAAGAAGGGGATCTTCACGCGGCAGCGCCAGCCCAAGGCGGCGGCGTTCACCCTGAGGGAGCGCTACTGGAGCCTGGCTAATCAGACGGGGATGCTGCCTCCGTGGACCAGGTACCCCTGCTCCCTGTGACCTGGGGTCCGACCTGGACCCCAGGAGGTTCTACTCTATGGACCAACGAGGACCAGATGAGGTGGATTTGGGATCTGGTCCAGTGCTGAGCTCATGCCTTTGATGGGGGTCATAAATTCAGGACTGATTAGTTTTGACCTTTGTCTTGTCTCAGCTGATGTGAAAACAGACATCACATCCAAGAACAGATGATGCCTTCAGGTGCTGTCGGGAAAATGAGCTTTTCCACTTGTGAATTCTAAGTTACCGGTGCGTTGTGTTCAAGTGCTTTTGTTTTCTTAGTGAAATGAAAAATGTCTGAAACAGTTTACGGACCTGATACTGTGTTTAGGACATGTTCATTCAACTAATGCAGCACTTTTTACTGTTTTTAGTCTTTTTTTTTTTTTGCAAATTAATTTAAAAAATGAATAAAAAAACTGACAAAAATAATACGAAACAGGAGCAAAATAGGCCGCAAACTGAATGAAACTGAAAAAAAACCCCAAAACATCGAGTTTGATAAACAACAGTAGATGGAAATATGTTTTTTTTAAATTATATATATTAAATACTAAATCAAATGAACAAAAAACAACAAAATAATAAGTAACATGAAAAAACAAGCAAAAAAATGACTGAAATGAAGTTTAAAAAAAAAAGCCAAAAAAATGCACAAAAACAGCCAACGTCATCAATAAAATGAACAAAATGAATAAAAAATGTACAAAAATAATAAGCAACATGAAAAAATAAGCAAAAAACCCAATTATGTAAATCATCATCTAACACCAGCAGAACATTAATAAAACCATCGTTTATCGTCGGCCATGAATCCATCATTCCTCTACGCCATGTTGAAAAGGTCAAAGGTCATTTTCATTTCCAGTATTAAATTTTTTCCAGTTCTCCAGTGGAAAATAGGATGTGTGGGGGCGTTCACATAACTTCTGAGTTCGTAATATAATTCCAACAGCACCTGAAGGCAACACAAGTCTGTGTTTTAATCCTGTTCATGTTGTGTTTTTAAAGGTTTGTCCTCAGATGTTCTGGATGAATGTGAACCTGAATGTTTAAATGCATTTTTTTATATGTAACTTTAATCAAAAGGCTGAAACAAATCCTATTTTTGTATAAATAAAATGATGGGAGATGCATCTGTATGAATCTATTAAAATGAACTCAAAGCTCAGGCTGAATTGGTCTGGTTCTGTGGGATGGTGTCGGTTCTGCTGCTGGTTCTAAACAGTTCATAATGACCAGGTGATCATCAGAACATTTAGCAGTGATTGAACTCATGAGGATTCACCAGTAAAACCACGGAGTTGGAGAAGATGACAGTGTTTCCATGGTAACTACGGAGCCTCTGAACGTTCAAATATGGTCAAATCTGATGACCATGAAAAGATGAAGAACTGTAGTTTACACCAATTATTGGTGAATTACACCAATTATTGGTGAATTATTGTATTGATAGGATTAGTGGATCAACAGGTATTAAACAGTTTCATCAGTAGATGGTTTAGTTTTTGAGGGTTAACTGAATAGATACAGGGTTCTGGATGGCATGAAATGACATTTTCCTCATTTTTCAAGTATTTTGCCATTTTTCTCCTCAATTTAAAAGGATTTTTTCAATTTTGTGCCCAATTTCAAGGTTTTTGGTCAATTATTTCCTTATTTTTTAAGTAGTTTGCTCATTTTACACATTTTTTGTACATTTCATCCTATGAATAACTGAGGTAAAACTATTTTACACCAATTATTGACATGTATTCATAGGATTATTGGATTAACAGGTATTAAACAGTTTAGATCAGTAGATGGTTTTAATTTTTGAGGGTCAACAGACTAAATACGGGGTTCTGGATGGTATGAAATGACACATTTTCTTCATTTTTCAAGTATTTTGCTCCTTTTCTCCTCAATTTAGAGGATTTTTTCACTTTTATGCCATACTTGAAAGTCTTTTGGTTAATTTTTCCCTTATTTTTCAAGTATTCTTTTTTTTTCCCATTTTACACATTTTTTGTACATTTCATCCATGAATAATTGAGGTAAAACTGTATTTTACACCAATTATTGACATGGATTGATAGGATTAGTGGATCAACCGGTATTAAACAGTTCAGATCAGTAGATGGTTCTGGTTTTTGAGGGTTAACTGAGTAAACACAGGGTTCTGGATGGTATGAAATGATCAACTGCTAATTTTTGAAGCATTTGGCTCATTTTCATTTTAGAAGGATTTTTTTTCACTTTTATGCCATATTTTAAAGTTTTTCTGGTAAATTTTTCCTTATTTTTCAAGTATTTTGCTCATTTTACACATTTTTTGTACATTTCATCCTATGAATAATTGAGGTAAAACTGTATTTTACACCAATTATTGATCAGATTAGTGGATCAGCAGGTATTAAACAGTTTAGAACAGTAGATTGTTCTGGGTCTTTAAGGGTTAAAACCACCAATAACCATCTGTTGTTTTCATCACACCATCAGAGACAGATTATTTTCATATTTTAAAACCACTAATTACTTCCTTTAAACTGTCAAATACTGATCACGTGTGATGTGTTATTGTCGCCCAAAGCTAAAAACAGGACGATGTGGTTCACGTTTTAATCAAAGGAAAAGAATCAATCTGTCATGAACGTCTCAGGGTTCATAAACTCCACCCACATCGTTGTACCATCTCGTGATTGTGTCGACCTTTGACCCTGTTGGTCCTGTTTGCCCAGTGTGGGCGTGTGTTATTATGGTCTGTCTGGGCATGTTCTGACGGCAGCTCATGACTCACAGGTGAATGAATCCACTCCACAGGTGTTTTCAGAGGGAATGTTTTAATGGTAGATCATTTCCACATGACAATGACACAATTAAAAAGGTTTTTTTTTTTTTATGTCAAACGTTTCCACAGTTTCCCTTAAGGTACGTCGGATTTCAACAGGTTCTTTTTTTTTCCTCCACCCTCCTCCCGTTCGTGTAACACTTGTCCATGTAAGAAAATACAGCATTTTAAAACATATTTGGCAACACAGAAGCAAACCCAGAACGATTTCCTCCACAAAGAAACGGAATCAACAGTTTCTGCCGACACATGGATCCAACCCCCCCACCCCCACCTGTTCTGTTATATCTGATACTAAAATAACCCAGAGTGTTAACAGTCTAAACAGCTAAAGGGCAGAATTAACCATGAAAACCAGCGTTACAATCGTTTTTAGACAGAGCGTCTTCTCGGTGAACAGACGTGTCCTACCCAGACAAAACTAAAGACCATCAGAGTGGAGTTAACGAAGGAAAAGGGGAGCAGCCGCTGAGTGGACCGGGCCTTCATCTGGACTGTGCACTGATACCACCACCACCGCTGCTGATGCTGCTGCTTTGGACATGACCAATTTTTGGGGTTTGGTTGTTTGGAGTGCGAGCACAAGTGCCCGTGACGGTTCCCATTCTTCAGTTTCAAGGCTGTTACTGTTGCTCGTCTTTGGCTCAAGGCCTAGTGATCAAACAGAAGGCACTTTTGTTGGCGTTGGTGATGCAACTAACATGGCAGTTATACCTCTGGGCTTCAATGGATCTGTGAAGATGCGTTGTGGGCGTTCCTTATTTTTTGACCGTTTCCGCCTCAGATCTGACCTCCGCGTTCATGAACCTGTCTGTTTAAAGTAACCGCACGCATCTGGTGGAACCGTGATGGAACCATGAACGGATCCGAAGGACGCCTACGTGGGCCCGCTTCACAGTCGACGCCGACTCCACCCACAGGACAACTACAGTCACGTCACTTCCACTTTCTTCCCTAAAACCACAACCTTTGAGGTCTTCGGAGAGAGGTTTGAAAACCGACACAAAAACCGCATCCGTCAAACTGAGCAGAGATGGAAAAAAACATGGATGGATGGTATGAAATGATGAACTTCGGCTCATTTTCTTCACTTTAGGAGTATTTGTTCACTTTTATCTGGATCTGTTTTTCCTCATTTTTCTAGTATTTTGCTCATTTTACATGTTTTTGTATATTTTATCCTATGAATAATTGAGGTAAAAGTGTATTTTACACCAATTATTAACATGCATTGGTAGGATTAGTGGATCAACAGGTTTTAAACCATTCCATTAGTGGATGGTTCTGGTCGATGGTTCTGGTGGATGTTTGGGTCTTGCTGGGTTAAATCAGGGCAGTTGAACTTGTTTTAGTTCAGGGGTCACATACAGGCCAATGTGATCTGAGGTGGGTCGGACCAGTCTAATAATGGGTACATAAACCTTTACATAAGAATCCAAAGGTTTCACTGTTTTAGTGTGGAAAAAAAAAGTCCAACTGCTGCATGAAAATATGAATAGCATGAACAACCTTATTATTATTATATGTACAACCTGACATTTATGAAAAATAAGTGCAATTTTAACAATATTATGCCTGAAGTGATCATTAAAACATGTGCATTAGACACAATGTTACACAAACATGTGGAAACAGGCAGAATATTGGTCCATTTATGGAGTATGGAACTAGAATAACAATTTCAACGATATTATGTCTCAGTTTATTATTAACACAAAGAACAGATCACATAGATCTATTATTGTGGTAAAATTGAAGTTTTTTTTGGTTTCTTTTTCTTAAAACATGTCAGGTTGTTCATATTTGTTCAGGTTATTCTCATTTTATTGTTAAAGGACAGTTTCTAAATGTAAATATGTTCATTCTGTATTTCACATCCGTCATCGTTAACATCTTCAGTGTCATTTTGTATTTTCATGCCGTGGACCGGACTGGACCCTTTTGGCGGACCGGTTTTGGCCCTCGGGCCGTATGTTGGACACCCCTGGGTTAAACCATCACAGCTCATGACATCATAACTGACCGGGCGGTTGACAGACAATACTCTGACCCCGCCCCCCCACAACGCATGAACACGGTGAGAACGAGGGCGTTGGACAGTGTCCGATTGTCCAACGGACAGAGATCAGAGACACAGCATCTGCAGAGGACAGACCTGGTCCACCTACTGCTGTGGAGACAGACCCCCCCACCCTGATGTGAGTGTGAGGCGGTAATACTGTGTAGGCAAGATCCAAAGGAGCAGCGCTGAACCAAGGCCCCCCCACGGTCATAGCTTTACATCATCAACCATTTTCCACAAACACATCACAGTCACACGGTCACATGATCAATGAAAGTCCAGGTCAGAACGCGTGGAACACATGTCCAAATGTGGATATCCTTCCCTGGGCTATGGCGGCGTGCGCAGGCGTCACTGACCGCCCATTCCCTCCATCTGTCGACCACTTTAAATGTCTGGAACCAAACCGTTGCATGTTTGAGACACTGTCAACACTTGATTTGCTTTTGGAAAACAGTACCAACTATAAAAACAGCCTAAACTGAACTGATCATAAACAGAAAAAAACCCAGCAGTTTGTATCTACATTTACAAGCACGACGATGACCATCGAACCCATAAAGACCCACACATACTTTTGTATCAGCTCACAGAGGAGTTTTACTTTATATCTAACCTTTATTCACTGATTTATCACCATTTATTATAACATTATCCTCTGTATTTTGCATTTTTCGGTGTAAATCCTGTACTTCCTACATTTCATTTCATATATTTAATATAGATGTTCATTAAAGCTCAGATTAAAGTTGGTGGTTATTATATCAGAAACAGATCAAACTGAAAAAACAGTGTCTTTTTCAGTTCAATCTGTCATTAACTGAACATAAACCCAGTGTGTCCATCCACTGTCACTGATCCAACTCCATGGGTTTGACTGGGGAGTCAATGTTGGAAAAGATGACGGTGTTTCCACGGTAACTATGGAGCCTCTGAACGTCCAAATATGGTCATATTTGATGACCATGAAAAGATGAACTTTTTTCTTCACTTTAGAAGGATCTGTTCACTTTTATGCCATATTTGAAGGTCTTTTGGCTAATTTTTCAAGTTTTTGTACCTTTTATCCTATGAATAATTGAGGTTTTGGTCAATGGTGGATGTTTGGGTCTTTATGGGTTAAATCATCACAGGAAGCCCCCCCCCCAAAAAAAGTATCTTCTACTGAACATGACGAGAAGTGATGGAACTATGACGCCTGAACCACATGAACACGGTGAGAATGAGGACGTTGGACAGTGTCTGATTGTCCAACAGAGATCAGAGACCCAGCGTCTGCAGAGGACAGACCTGGTGGAAAACCAGTGGATTCTGGATGGAAAACAGACTAAGTCTACCTCCGAGTCTATGAGTTTGTGCTGAATGTTCCAAATACTGAAGGTTTTAGAGACGCTGCAGAGGCTGTGGACGCCCATCCCAGACTCTGGATCCATGAAGAGTTTCAGTGTCTACAACAGAAAACCATCTGCACCAGGAAAACTATACAAAAACAACAGAGAAAGAATCCACAGAAACTGTTTTTTTCCTTTAAGTGTGAAAAAGTAAAATTACATGATGAAAATGCGAACAACCATTAACGTGAAAGTTCTCGAGAAAAATAAGTGCAATTTCAGCAATGTTAGGTCTTTGCTGATTATTAACACACCTTACAGTCAGTCTAATACACAGAACATTTAGTAACAGGCAGAAGATTGTTCAAATTGCACTTCTTTTCCTTTAGACATTTCACGTTCAGATTTTTGCAGATTTTTCACATTTTATTGTGAAATGATATTTAATCCCAGCTACAGGCTTGGAGCTACACCGCTTGGAGCCTATCCCAGCTACATAGCTGGGATAGGCTCCAAGCAACCCCCGTGACCCTAGTAGGATAAAGCGGGTTCAGAAAATGAATGAAAGAATGATAGTTAATAAATGTGAATATTTTCATCGTGTAATTTTACTTTTTTTTTTCTTTTTAACATTAAACCTTGATGTTTAATATCTTCAGCGTAATTTTTGCACTTTGCAAATTCATCCTGCGGGCCGAACTGGGCCCTTTGGTGGACCGCCTTTGGCCCACGGGCCGTATGTTTGACCCCCTGGTCTACACCCTCAGTGACCCCCCTCCCCCCTACTGGAGAAAAACTACATCACACTTATGGCTTGGTTTTGTCAGAGTCGGACGCCTCATTCATGTCAACAAGCAGCTCTTCCTGTTTTCTGTTCCTGTACCTGAACCGTAACTCAACTGGACCAGATCACCGTTACCGTTCAACTACATGTCCTCGGGCCGGAGGAGGAGCGGTGGATCTATGAGACGCCAGCAGACGCCAGCAGACGCCGAGCAGACGATCACAGTGTAGCAGCCGATGCTACCTGTTCAGCCTCAGACGGAGGGAAAACACTTGACTGGTATCTTCATTTACAAAACTGTGATCAGAAAAATAAAGCCTTGGACCTATGACAGTAACATGACATGACCCCGCCCCCAACCCCACCCCCAACCCCACCTCAAAAAATAACATTAAAAAAAAAGGTAATTCACTCCTTTAGGCACATTAGTCTTAATGGATCCCACTGGTGTCGTGGTCAGGAATGCTTTTCACCGTCTGCTTAACCCTCGGTGTCTTCAGATGAAATCCACTCGACTCTGAACCGCCTGAACCAGGTTGACAGGAAGTAACGGCGTCCCCGCTGACTCGCCTAACCCCCGCCTCCAGCGCTCTACGTTCCAGATGTATTAGAGTTGTGTTTCCTTAAGGTCTGTGTCGACACTAAATCACAATCTAGGCTGGAATATTGCTCAGCAGCTATTTACACAATCGCAAAAAAACAAACAAACAAACAAACAAACAAACAAACAATCTGACGGATCTACACACACCCGCTCACATTTTCCCGCCTTTACCTTTAGTGGTCCTCTTCACTACTGAGTGTAAACATGAAAAAAACAACTACATAATAAATGGTGTTCGTTTTGTCCCCCCTGTCCCGTCCCGTCCCGCTACAGAACCCAACCTGCAAATCCGGATCAGAACCTAATGAGCGTTTGTCTAATTTCAGGACCGTGCTTCGGTTCTGTTTGAGTGCAGACCCGCTGTGCAGTGATAGGACCATTCACCCTTTTTATCGTCCCGCTGTCGTCGTCCTTTTTGTTCAACGGAGCTGTCGTCCGCGGCTCCGGTCGACGTGACTCCCCAACGCCCACGAAGCCGGCGAGTACAACGTTAAACGATGAAAAACAAATTTAAAAGAAACAGAATCTTTCACTTTAGAATCCTTCCGTGTTTGCGATCAACATTGAGATGTCAGGCCCCACATTTAAGTTAAATTTCTTCATTTTTTTTTTTGAACACACAGCAGAATAAACATTGTTTGGAAGCAAGGTCTCCTGGTGGCAAGTCAAATGTTCAGAGGTCACATTTCTTTCTTTCGTGTTTTTTTTTTCTGTACTTGTTTGTGGTGTTGTTCTTGCCGTTCTCCACAGCTTTAGTCCTGCTTGGTCTGGAGCTGCTGCTTCCAGGCCTCGTTCAAGTAAACCAGTCGCTTGTAGTTGAGAATAAACAGAATGAAGTTCAGAGCGTACGTGGTGATGCAGATGACGCACAAGTCCTTGAGGACAAAGTAGAGGATGTAGCCCAGGTAGAGCGAGCCCACCACCGACAAGATGGACGTCGTCATGAGAATAAGGGCGGCCATTGCACTGACGGTCATTCCTACGGCGAAAAACACAAACTAAGGCTTAGTCAAAACAACCATGACACACACAACCTTTAACCCCTGATGTATCAGCAGTGACACATTCTCAATGTGGGATTTATTTAAATATTCATATAAATTCACCTGATTACTCAATAGTTAAATTTCCAGTCGTGTTGATAGAATAGACCTTGTTCTTTCCATATACATTTGAGCATGCTCAGTTCAAGCTGTGGAATGGGGGGTAAAACACAGAGCAGTGAGTGAGACTGACTCACTATAAAAATAGATGGTTCGGACTTTTTTTTTTTTTTAACACTGTTTTCCTTCTGTTTTTTGTCTTTCCTGTTGTTTCCAGTGTTGTGGTGAAGTTTTGACTGTGGAACTGATGTATGGAGCTAAACAGGTATCAAAAAGTAACTGGATTTATAAAAAAAAAAAAGCAACCAAAATTAAAACTACTGGGACCAAATTCAAATCCTTTTTGTTGTTCAGTGTGTTCCAGTTCACAGCTGATGTTCAACATCCCAAATCTGTTATTGATGTCCATTCCAATGCCTTATTTAATCCAAACCTGTCCAACTTCAGTTCCTCTCTTTGTTTTTTTCTGTTATTCCACCTGTTTTGCCCCTAAAACACATAGTAAAACAAAACCACTGAAGACAAAGAACACAAGCACATACTCACAGCAGCTCAGGGGTTAAAGGGTTAATATGTGAACCTTCACCTTTAATCAGGGGTTAAAGGGTTAATATGTGAACCTCCGTCACTTCTTCATTGGTGTAATGAACGTCCTCATGATGACATTCAGTTCACCAGTGTTCGTCGGTCACATGAGGCCGACTCACACTTCTGAGGAAACAGCATCGTTTCACGTCAGGACGCAGACCCTGAAACTCCGCCCTGACACCAACACTGGTGCGTTTGTTTATTTGGTTTTGTTGTCATGTATTCGACCTCATGGGAAACAGAGGAATCCTCACTGAGTCCATTTACATCAGCATATAAATCCAATAACTGTTATAATCAGATGTGATGTGTTTACTGTCACCTTAGAAATAGGAACATCCATAAACCCTGGTTTAGTTGTTTCAATCCATTATTGGTTTATTTCAGAGTTCATTTGTACATAATGACATAGAATCCAACTTCTGTTATTGTCTTCAGCTCATATTGTTTAGTACTGCTCATTTTATTCAATTTGTTTGGTTTTATTTTGTTCAAGTCTAGTGACATATAAGGGTATAAGTATAAGTATATATATATATATATATATATATATATATATATATATATATATAACAAACAAAAAATTACCTTTTTAACAGTATCATGATATACTGTATTGTGATCCTAGTATTGTGATTTATATTGTGTCACCAGATTCTTGCCGATACACAACTCTACTGACGTAGGAGCCATCTTCCTGTTCTTGTCATCTCTGTTCTTGTGTTTTCTGTGATTTACTAGTTTTTCCACATGTTCAGATGGAACTGAACTAAAACAGATAAACCTGTTTACATGTATGAAGACATGGGAGTATTAGGACAGACCCAGGAGTGTTAATCTGAATGACTGTAATCAGATTACTGCTGTATCTGATCAAACAGATCAGATTAGACTGTCTACATGATCGATATTAATCAGATATTGGTCAGAGTATTAGAGTGGATGTTCAGTATACAAAGACCTGTTGGGCTCTAAACTCACTACTGTTAAATGTGAATAAAAAGTCACTCACACAAACTGATCCAACAGCTTTAACCAACAGTCAAACCGTCCTGATCGACAGAACCTGTCAGTACTTGACATCCAGTTTGTTAGTGTTTTTTAATATCGCGTTGGCAGCAAAAAGAACATCACACGTTTGAGCCCAAGGCTTCATCCACTAGCATCTACAAAGCAAACGTGGCTGTTTTTCTCTTTTACAGTTATACAACATTTCCAGGGCCATCCGGACTGTTCTGCAGGTCCATTTACACTGGACAGTACCAACACAAACATCAACCAGTGTCAGGTGATCAGTTGATTCAGGGCGCTGTCTTTGACTCCTCTGGCACCAAACGGAAGGTGAGGGTTCTATTATGTACATATACATGTTTTAGATCCAGATCAAACCAAAAGGAACATCAGTGTCATATATTCAAGTTCCACCATCATTTATCAAATTGGCTCTTGTTTTTAGCTTAAAAACTCTATATTATGGAACTGTTTACAACATTTCAGTATCACATGTAGAAAAAAAAGGTAACTGATTATGTAAAGTTATACTTCTGACATATGTAAATGCACTATTAACTTTAATAATAATATTTGTTCAGACTCGTACATGTAAATGCTCTATTAACTTTAATCATATTTATTCTAGTAGTTTATCATCAGAGCTAAAGCCTTACGTTTCATTTCGAATCCATTTATGATGAGAACAGCATGTTTTATACATTTGAATAAAATAAAAAAAAAAGATGTTCATTTTCAGTTCGCATGTCATGCAGCAGGAATTTAAGTATTTTTACCCTTAAATGTTATTTCTGTCAGTTGTACCATGTGTCATGTGACAGTCCTTACTCAGACCTATTCATACATGTATTAAACAGATCAGTTATTGAGTTTAAACACAGACACTATTGAACAGGACATGTGTCACCGCGGGATCTGGACCTTTAATGTTCAGAACCAGGTGGATCAGGCAGGTTGGACCTGTGCATGAGTTCAATTTAACATATTTTATGCTATTTGACTATTGAAAATCAACAGCATACGGTCCGTCACATGGTTGGTGCGTGGTGGATTGTGGGTATTCCAGTTGCAGAGGTCTGACACGGAGCTTTGTGCTGTAGAACCCGTGTGTGTGTGAGCTCCTCTGGGACCTTTCTCTTGCTCTACTGGATGTTTACGAGCCAGAACCATCCTGTTGGACTCTGGGATGTGCTCGTCTTCATCACCTCCTCCTTTTCCTCCTCCTGCTGCTGCGGACTCCTACCTCCTCACCAACACTGGACAGTCCGAACCCATAAGAATAACGACGACTCTGACACCAAGTGGGATTTTCTTTAATATGGAAATCTTGGGCGGCGGGAGCAGTTTGGCGTAACTGGGCCTCTATTGTGTTAGTCAAATGAGTGGTAACTGCTGTGGCTAAAAGGACCTCTTGTTCTGTGCCAGCACCAGGTGGCCACGCCAGCCTACAGGCCACTCGGCAGCAAAACACGTCAAAGCAGCATGACTGACACAGGCGTGGACTCAGCACAGGAGAATGTGATTGGATGGAAGCGTGGGGAAAACCTCCAATGTACCAACCATTTATGACCGGTCCAAACTAAACGCATTATTTGCTTATTTTCTTCACTTGTTTTACTTCAGTCCTGCACATTTTCTTAAGCATTCCTGGTTTACTGTATTCTCCACGGTGCCGAGGCAGATGAAATCAGCTGGAGATGGAGTTGACACCCTCCTTCATCTCCCATTCCAGTGGACACAGGGTTGAGAAATCCTCCAAAGTGTCCTTATTACAGAAGCTGACTGCAGCTTCTAAAAATGATCAGCTTCCTGTATAGTTTCATGACGAAATGGCGACTCCAAATGTGACTGAGGTCATATTTGGAGCAAAAGGCAGAAACATAAAGAAAGAAACTGAAGTGACACCTTACCTAGTAGGAGCTGGAAAGCATAAAAGACAATCCCGTAGACACTGTTGGGTTGGTTCACTACGCTGTCATTTCCAAAAATTGAGCCCAAGAGTCCGAAACCTCGACCCCACCTAAACCACACAAACACAGAGACAGCAGTTAGAACTTTGTTTTAAGGACAGAGGACAAACTGAGCATTAATCAGTCCATATGAGTCAAAGTCATTACGCTGTTAGATTTACTTTCACCATAACAGCAGATAAATCACAAATTCTGAATGTTTGTATTTCCTTACAATCTAAACGTAGAGCTGCACAACCATCTGTAATAGAAATTCAGTTATTTAATCACAAAAGGCTGTAATTTACATCCACATTCAGGGAGGTATGATTGCAGAGATGGAAAACAAACACAAACTCTGCCTATATTCTGGATTCAGGGACAATGACCAGAGAGGAACGGTGGCAGGTTTTGGTTTTTTATGCCACTTTAAGTTTGTTTGGTTTTGAGTCATCTGTGCATTCTCCTTGAAAACCACACAACTGAAACCACAATATTTAAACCACACATTTCAAGGAAAGTAAATTAAAAAAAAAACAAACAACAAAAACCATAGCATAAGTATCCACAGTTACAGTTTGCTTTATTCACCTGCTTCAGAGTCTACATGCTCATATGTTGATACACAAATTAAAGTAAAGTAAAAGTAAAGTCCCAGTGTATGAGACCACAGGACAATCTTGCAGCCTAAGCATATATTGAAATCAATTCTAGTTTATGAACAGCTATAAATGGATTTTATTATGTACTTCTACACAATGCCAGGATCAGTTCACCAGGTGAAAGATAAACATGTTCAACTGATGACAGAACAATGACGACAAGCTGGCTCAATAATTCACACCTTTGTGTTATTTCCATTGATTTAATCACAGTGTCTATTGTATAACTGCACTGAGAACTAGTTACAGTCATGCCTGAATGGAAAAGTTTCCTTCTTTCTTTCTTTTTTTTTTTGAAATCAGAGAACAATTACCACTTTCAGTATTTTATAAGACTTCATTCTCCTGGTGTAATTTACATCAGTAGCTGATGTCAGTTTACCACAGCCGGTTCAGACATCCAGTAATTCTAACCTCCTTTCAAAGCATGTTGTGAGAAAAATTCGACAAATGATTTACAGCTTATTTCAGGTGACATTCACAGGACAGTCTGCAACAACCAGACCGACAGCGTCATGTTAAAAATATGCAATAAGCCACACAAAGCCAGTTGTGCTGTAGGCATTAATGCAGGATCCCAGTAGGTGCGGTTACCTTCATGAATGCATGTTCACAAAACAGCCTGAGTGGAAAACCTGAAGTTTGGTGCAGACAGTGTCATGAAGAAAGTCAGGAGTTAAAAGGCTCATCTTCACAAGTTAACCTACTTAACCTGTGGTGAATCAGTGGTTTTTGAACAGCTGTGTGTTTATCTCACGCAGGACAGTGGTGTTCAATACTTCTGTCCTAAACTGTCAGGATCACAGACTGACTTCACTCCCCTGTGACCTCCGGCTCTGACCCACTCACTGTAGCTGAACATGACTGGGAGCTTTCAGCTTTAGCCCAACAGCTAATGACAGCAGCATGACAGCTAACAGAAGGGCTGCTAACTAAGGAATGAGTTCTGCTCCCCTACACCAGCAGCAGTAAACCAGTCCACTTTCACACTGGAACTAAATCTCAGATGCAGACACAGAACTGAAGGCTTTGAACAAACAGAAAAGACTCCGTTCAGAACAATAACACCAGGCTGAGCAGAATGAAGGGAACTTCAGTGTTAAAGTTACACTTAAAGTTAGAGAGCAGCCACTAAGGTTATCTAACATTAGTACTGACCATCCACAGTTCCAAACACTGGAACACTGTTGATGTTAGCTAGCTGCTAAAACTAAAACGTTGACAATTCGGTTGCTAGCGGTTAGCAAAGTTAGCTTGATCGAGCTAAACAGCTAATGATGTGCTTAATAAATGAGAAGCTAGCAAACAGCACAGAGCATTCCACCGCCGACCGGTTCCAAACACGCCTTCAGTTCCAGGTGTGTGGGCTGTCGGTACTAGCAGGTACGTTTCGGTGGACCGGCTGACAGTTTGAGGCGCGCAGCCCTTCCCCGCTGCCACAAAGCAGCGGCTCCATTGAGCGCCAGTGTCGGCGCTCTCCGCTCAATTCAAATTACCTTGAGCTGAACACTCTGGAGCAGCTGATGGAGCTGCTGACGTCGCACATCGCCGTGTAGGTCGGATCCCGAGCCTTTTCCCTCTCGACGTGAAACGCGTATAGAGACAACAGGATGCCCAAAAGGCAGACGAGAAGCCTGGCTATTCTCTCCCACCGAGGGGTGGACACTCTCAGGACGGGCGCCGCCATCACTCTCCGGCCTAGCTGTGGAGACACGCATACATACGCAGCGAGTTCACCAGTGAAACGGCGCCGTGACGTCATCTGCGTCCTCCCGTACGGCTGCGTGAGAGGCGGGGCTTAGCCTTACCCCAGAGCCGCACGCTGTCCAGTGTTCAGTGAATATTGTGTGTACTACTACAGTAAAACTACCAGAGTAAAAGTATTACAGTACTGCAGTCATGTAGATCGTCAGAGTCACGCTTTAGTATCAGTAAATTAATCTTGCCATGAGATTACCTTCATGTAAAAAGAAACAGATCTACACAAATATCTTCCAACACTGTGTTTAAATATTCCCATAAAAAAAAAACTGAGCTTTGTTTAACATAAACCAGTCTTCAGACATTGTATCCACTTTTTTCATGTTTTCATGTGTGTTTTTTTTTCAAAGCATCACTTTGCAATAAAAAATAAACATACTGTAGCATGCCAGTGAAAACCTTGAAACCTTGAAACATTTATTTTTCTCATGTTCTATCTAAAAACTTATTGTATATAAAATATATATATGAATTTCCTGTTTGTGTAAGATGTGATAAACTTTACTGATACCTTAAGGGAAATTACACAACCTCATAACTTATTGCAATAAATACTTCTAAAAGTATTATTAGTATTATTATTGTTATTATTATTTATGAGTCAGTACTTACTGTTATAGGGCTTGGGTGCAGCATTTGGAGACCCCCTGAACCATTTTTCAGTTTTGTGCAAAGATATGGACATAACAGTCAAAAATTATGTAAAATTATATTGGTTACTATATGGTTTTCTCATGGCAAGACCCCCAAACCCTTCATAAAATGTGTCCAAATCCTCCACAAAGTTCTCAGAAAACCTAATGAAAACCCTGCGTCATAAGGCTTAGGTGCAGCACCTGAGATATATTGGACACCAGCAGGACCAAATTATGATAAAATCAATGTGGAGAGCCTCAAAATGAACTACAAAGTCATTTTTAGTGTAATAAGTGTTGCAAGCTCTGTCACAAACATGGAAAGTATAGTGGTTGAAAATACTTAAAATCAATAAAAATTATTGACTTCACATAATTTCAACCTCCCACAGACAGAGATGGCACAAAAGCCTCTGAAAACCCTCTGTATATTGATCAGAGCTTGTTTTACTGTAATAATTTAAGATAAGATAAAATATATGATATTGATCCCCCAAATGTTCAAATGTACAGCAGCACAAGACAATATACATCGAATACAATAAAAAAAAGATACTACATATATATATATGTATGTATGTATATATATATATATATATATATATATATATATATATATATATATATATATATATATATATATATGTGTGTGTGTGTGTGTGTGTGTGTGTGGGTGTGGTGTGTGGGTGTGTGTGGGTGTGTGTGTATATATATGTGTGTGTGTGTGTGTGTGTGTGTATATTCATATATTCATATATATATATGATTTAAACTCATCTGTTTGAGATATGATTATCATTATTTCTTGGTAAGGATATGCTCAACAATGTACATTTTGAGAAGAAATTAATTGCTCTGTCGTGATGCTTTTACAGAGTTTACATTTAGGCTTTTATACCTTTTTGCTATAGAAGTAATGAAGGTGTTAAGAAAGACACTGGCATGGGGAAAAAACCCCAAAGAAATAGAGATGAATGAATGAAAAACTGACCTTTGGAAAGAGGTAGAAAGAAAGCAACACGTTAACTATTAGTGACACAAACATAAATGAAGCTGCAGTTTTCAGAGTAAAGTTTATGTGACTCCTTGGAGTCTATCCATATTTTTACATGTATATTTTTTCCATATGTATTTTTCTATGTATATTTTGCTTTATATATATTTTTCCCACGTATATTTTTCTATGCATATTTTTACATGTATGTTTTTTCATGTATTTTTTTGTGTGTATGTTTTTTCTGTATATATTTTCCACTTGTATTTTTAGTTATAATTTTCTGTGTATATTTTTCCCATGTATATTTTCTATGCATATTTTCCATATATTTTCTATGTATATTTTATCATGAACATTTCGTTTTATGTATATTTTTTCGATGTATATCTTTCCATATATATTTTTTCCAGCTGTGTTTTTTAGTAATGTTTGTACCGCATATATTTTTCCATGTGTATTTTTTACGTGTATATTTTTCCATAAGTATTATTTTTACGTATATTTTTGCTATGCATTTTCCATGTATTTTTTCCCCCCATGTTTGTTCTTCCTTCTTGGCGCAGCCCTAGTCACGTGACAGTGCGTATAAAATGTCGTGCTGACGTCATGTGTTTACTTCTTCTCGAACCGCTGTCGACGCTGCTGCATTCCGCTCCAAATGGCGACCGATATCGAGAGGCTGGTGTCTTTTGAGGAGGCGTACTACGACCAGTACGACTACTACAACCTGCGGGAGTACTCGTGCCACGCGGCGGGCAAAGGCCGGAGCAAGAGGGAGATGGAGCTGCACACCAACCGACACTGCCCTGCGGGACACGAGCGGAAGATCGCGGAGAAGTTCCACAACAGTGAGATGAAGCGCAGGAGGACCAAGAGCTCCTCATCGTGACCCTCGGCTGGACCCTGACAGGTACCACATCTGACCCACATTCAGCCCGTTCTGGTCCGTACCGGTCCAGAATCACTCATATTTAAATGTTTAGAAGAAGGAAAACCACTTCCGGTCCTGCAGTGGTCCATGTAGGCCCGAGGCCAGTAGACAGAATGTACCCAGGAGCACCGCCTGGACCCACGGGGACCCCTCACCTGGATCCCCGGGGACCCCCTACTGACACCCACGGAGGGTGAGACCGGAGGGCAGCTCTGGGTCTGGGTCTGGGCAGAACACAGGCCCACGAACACATCCACCAAGGGGAGGTGGGGGGTTGGTTACTGAAACAAAACAACTGGGTTGAAAAACAGGTGTGGCCTCATGGATGACATGATGCAACAAGTCAGAGCAGCACAGAGAACACAGTGAACACACACAGAACATCCAGAGAACACACACAGAACATACAGGACATACACAAAACACACAGAACATACACAGAACACACACAGTTTCTCCTGTTTTTCTGCATTTCAAACAAATTCCTGTTAGTTCAGGTTCCACATTTAGCACAATATGATCTGAAGTGGGTCACAACCAGGACAATAAGAACAGTGAAAACAGTCCCATTGCAGTATGGGTCTGGGTCAGAGGAACACACACATCTAGGACAGGGTGAAGTTCCTAACACATTCCATGTAAATATTCTGTTTCTAAAATACCTGTGATGTAGAATAAATGCTTGTATTAAACATATTGGACTAGTACTCTAGACACATCGGTTCTTTCATCAGAACAGAATCAAGAATAAAAACCGTGTCATTTTAAAACTGTGTAAGTAAGTCCAACAGATTCCAATATATTTTCCTAAATATTGACATCAGTGTAGTTTCATGTTATTGAACACATCAGAGTTGTTCAGCACTTTGGCCTAAACCTGGTCCAAGTTAGTGACATTTGTATGAAACCAGGTAATAGCACATTTGAAGATAGTTTTGGTCAAACATTTTATTTGATGCAATCATCATTCTTACTGTGTTTAAGTACATACAAATATGTACTGGAATATACAGGGGTTGGACAAAATAATGGAAACACCTTCTATGATGCCACAATGTTAGTGTTTCCATTATTTTGTCCAACCCCTGTAGAACACACACTTATATACCCCAAACCTGAAACCATGGCACCGCTGGACCTGACCCATCTACAAAGTTTCCTTAAAAATGTGAATAACATGAACAACCTGAAATTTCTTAAGAAAAATCAGTGAAATGTGAGCAATTTTCAGCCTCAGTTTATCATTTATACATGTTCATTATAACGCACAGATCACAGTGGATCTACAAATACACATTTAATAACAGACGGAATACTGGTCCAATTACGCTGATTTTATATGAAGACAGTTCAGGTTGGTCATATATTTTGTTAAAGGATAGATTGTAAATGTAAACATTTTCATGTACTTTTACTTTTTTTTAGACTAAAGACAAACATTAGTATTTGTCATTCTTTACAGATTATTATGACAATATTTCACTGGTTTGATCCACTTCAGATGGCTTTGACACCTGTGATGTAAAGACTGAACTCAACCAAATGTGACCCTTTCACTCTTGTTTGGACCCAGATCCGGACAGATCCAGGTTGGATTCCAGATGTTGACCAAGCCATGTGTCTCTGCCTTTCCCGACCCAGTGATGTGAGTGCTGTGACGCCGGGAATCTGCCCAGAAACCAGTCAGGAGCCGGGCCTGGGTCCAGAACTGTACCCTGTAACCAGACCCGAGCCTCTCCTGTTACAGCCGCACAGGAATAGTCTGTGTGGAGCTATGTAGGTCAGAGCTGAGTGAATGATAGACGTGTAGAATACAAGACCTTCTGTGTTTGAAATCAATAAAAATGGATGTTGACCAAACCGGTTTGGATTCTGTTGTTTGTTGTTATTTGTAGATGAATAAGAACTCATCCCAGTTTCAGACCCAGATGGATTTAAGCAGAAAAAAATACAAAACATCAGGAAAATAAATGTAATAAAACAGCATAAGACTGTTTTATAGAATATGATACTTTATTGTCGATTAAACAACCAGCAGTTTATTATGAAGCTCAAACTTTTCTGTTAACAGAACAAATGTGTCACATGATGCAGCAAGAAAATGAATCACATCAGATATAAAAGAACTGATGGGAACCGTTTTACTGGAAGATTAACACTTTGCATTTCATTCTTTAAGTACATCTCCATGTGTTTTTGTTAATTAAATAAAACATCTGGATACATTTTTCCCACGGACTCAGAAGGTTCTGTTTATTTCCGCTCAAAGCTTTTATTTTAAAGGTACAATTCAAACCGGAAACAGATCCATTACTTCCGCATGTCGACACATGTCGTTAACATCGAACATATTTCACATTTTTAAGATTTTTAGTCGCAAAAATGCAAGTATGCAACGTGTGCCGGGAACAAACACCAAAATACAAATGTCCAACTTGCAAAATACGATAGTAAGTACTTATATTTTTTACTATTTGGTACTAGCTAACTCCGAGTTAGCATCTGACAGGTTTGGTGAAGTTTTACTAAAGTATTAGTCACGTTTTAAAATAAGTATTTGGGACATAATTACTTTTATACATCCACTAATAATACGGAAGATTGTTACCAGCTGTCACTTTCCATTGTTTGTGAATATTATAGTTAAAAACTGTGTTTACCATTAGCTGTTAGCATGCATGAATACAACATGTAAAGGTAAATTACAATTAACTCACTAATAAATTATATTATGCTCGTTGATCATATCGGAAGGTTGAAGTCATTTAAAACTACTTATTTGAAACGTAGAAAGTCTTTGGTCTATTTTCAGGTAAATGTTGACTTTCATATATAAATATTGTGGTTTTTTTCCACATGGGACGGCAGCCCGTAGAGGCCAAAAAGGTTTTTGCACGCCGTCATTTCTTTATAATTAACACCTTGTATAAAAATTTAATTCTCAATTTTAACTAACTTCATTCACCAGAGATCATGCAGTGTATTCCATAACCTGCTAAAAAATATAGAATTTTTTTTATTATTATTAACGGGTATCTGCTGCCTTTGCTTCTTATTTCCAGTATTAAGTAAGTCACATTTGGATGTTTGACATAAACTTATCTGCATGTTTTTTCTTTTGCAGTTGTTCAGTTGGCTGTTACAAGAAGCATAAAGGTAAATATGAAGAATGTCAGTCATTTCTCATGTGTCACAGTGACAGATCAGATCCACATAGTTGTGTTTTTGGGTTCAGATTCTTGTCTTCCTGTTCAACCACCTGAACCTTCTGGTCCTGAAGTAAAACCTGCCTCCAGTTCAGGTACTGTGGTAGTGTTTGTGTTTACACTTCATCCTGTGTGTTTATTGACGTGGACAGTGAGTGAACCTTAACCTTGAATCGGTCTCAGCTGTATGTACAGATCCGTGGAGCGTTGAAGATCTGCTGAATGAAGATGATATCATCGATAAAGTCCCTGTGGAGAAGCTGCAGCTGTTGGGTACAGTCACACAGCATTTTACTGAAGCTCACATGGAAAGTAGTCAAAAGGAGAAACATAAAAATCCGTCCCCACTTCACAGACATTTGTGGAGCAGAGGATCCATGGATTCACAGACTGACCATGAGTTCAGGTTCCAGATCAGGCAGGATCACTGTCCAAGATGGACAACCAAGTCAGAGAACGGAACCAGGTCCAATCCAACCATTAGTCCATAGTTCTGACCACAGAGAAGGACCCTGAACTCATGGTCAGTCTGTGAATCCATGGATCCTCTGCTCCAGAAATAATGTCTGTGAAGTGGGGATGGATTTTGGACAGTAGAGTCCCTTTGGTGAATTTGCATTGGTGATGGAGAAAGAACAATCGTACAGTTGGATTTCCTGTTTGTAATCCTGGTCTAAACTTATTCATTCATTTTCTGATCAAATACACACAATACATTTAATGTACGACTGAACTTATCCAACAGTTTACACAGATTTATTTATGTCCAACTACAGACTAATATGAACACAGATCTATGTGAATATTTGGACCGGTTCCTAACTCCATACTTTACTTCCTGTTTGTGGCGTTTCAGGTCGGTCCGATCAGCTTCGGGACCTCCTCCGTAACCCCCACCTCCGACAGTTACTGCGCTCCGTAGATGCCGCCGACAGTAAAGAGGACGCCATGAAGGCCGCCATGCAGGAGCCACTGTTCGTGGAGTTTTCCGATTGTTGTTTGAACATCGTAGAAGATGGGACGGCGCCAACACACACTTAAAACTTCACCAGTGAAAATGTGTTTTCAATCTTAAAATGTCACTTTGGGCCAAATGTCTTCTGTAGTTTTGATGTCATTGCCTGGTTCTGCTACACTTTGTGTAAATACTGTACGTATGTAATGTTGAAATAAAAGATGAACCTTTTTCCACCAGTGTCTGTGTCTGAGGAGAACAATGACTGGACATCAGGGACATTAAAGTCATGTCAGTTCAGGTTCCACATTCAGACCAATATGATTTGAAGTGGCTCAGAACCAGGAAAATAACATAAAAAGTAAAATTATATTATGAAAGTGTTGAAATTTACAAACTATCCTTTCACAAAACATGTGAATAACTGGAACAAATATAAACAACCTGAAATTTATTCATATAAATCAGTGTAACTGGACCAATATTCAGCCTCAGTTTATCATTCATACGTGTTTGTTATAAACGTGCAGATACAGTGGCTGTATAAACACAAAATTTATTAACAGAATATTGGTCCAATTACACTGATTTATATGAAGACAGTTCAGTGTGGTCAGATTTGTTCAGATTCACATTTTTTTTAAAATCATAAAATGAACAGAAAAACAATATAACAAAAAAATGAACAACTTAAAAAATAAAACCTGCACAAAAATGAACAAAGAAACTGAGAAACATCAATAAAACGTTAAAATGACACTTATTTGTCATAAGACATTTCATTCATTCTTTCATAAATTCATCCCATGGACTGGATCAGACCCTTTGGCGGTCTGGTTTTAGCCCACGGACCACATGTTGGACCCCCCGGTCTACAGTTAAAGAGTCTGTTACAGAAAACACAACGTCAGTGTGAATTCTACATTTTGTGACATTTATTTTCAGTATAAATATTTCAAACATAATTCCAGTTAAAGTACATTAATGCTTTGGTACAACAGACATTTATTTTATTTCTATTCACTGTTCGTCCTGTAGATACAGCTGGAGAACTGAAGGTGTTCTTTAGTGTTCTACCTTTAATTCCACTGGTCTACAGGTCACATGGTTCCAAAATAAAAGTAGTGCCATTGGACCAGGTGTGAGTCTCTGATCCAGACTAATCCAGTTCTAAATGCTGGTTGGTTGTAGTTTCACAGATAGTCTGGGGTTAATGATAGAATGGGTTTAAGTCCAGATGAATATTAGTGTCAGATCGACCAGATCTACTTTAAACACTGTCTGCACATGAGAATACATGGACTGTACAAGTTCTATCAGTGGAACATTTATACATCTATTGGATAAATGGACACAAATCAACATATATGTGGAAGAACACACCATCATATACCTGGAAAACAGCAGCAAACCAGCACTTTGGTCATTAGTTTAACAATTAATCTGATTAAAATATGGAACATTTAAAACATTTAATCTGAGGGAGATCATTTATAAAACCATGGACCAGTGGAACCTGTTGTGTACATAAATATCTGAGACATTAAATTAAAAGGATCAGTATAAAACCTCAAACACCAGTTGAAATACACGTCTCCCAGACGTTCAACTGTGGAATGACTTTGGTTTTTTTTCCACCTGCAGCTCACAAACACAGAATCTAAAATCTTTAATGGAGCAGCTTTAACTCATCAGTTTTTCCCTGATTCTCATCCGTTTTGTGCATTTGTTGATGCTTTCGAGTCTGTTCTCTGTGCAATCGGTGCCATACATGTGCAACACCTGCTTCACTACATTTATGGTAAACGCAGCGTTAACGTCTACGTCGGATTAAAGCGAAGACTTTGGCACTAATATTAAAACCACAGCCACCACGGCTGCACACATCCATTTGACAGGAGCTTCAGTGGAGTCAGCTTCATGTTCTACACAAATAAATAAAAGGAGGAAAGTCCACTGTACTGAGTAAAACAGATGGAATTAACCCTCTGGTGTCCAGGTGAACATATGAAACACACTTTAACCCTCTGGTGTCCAGGTGAACATATGAAACACACTTTAACCCTCTGGTGTCCAGGTGAACATTTTAAACACACTTTAACCCTCCGGTGTCCAGGTGAACATATGAAACACAATTTAACCCTCCGGTGTCCAGGTGAACATATGAAACACAATTTAACCCTCCGGTGTCCAGGTGAACATATGAAACACAATTTAACCCTCTGGTGTCCAGGTGAGTATATTAAACACACTTTCCACTTCCTGTTATTAAAGATCAGATTATTTGAATTCAACAGTTGTTCATTTGAGTCTGATTGTTTAAATTCTGATCCATCTACTAAA
The DNA here is from genome assembly GCF_902148855.1 of Sphaeramia orbicularis. Taxonomy (NCBI): domain Eukaryota; kingdom Metazoa; phylum Chordata; class Actinopteri; order Kurtiformes; family Apogonidae; genus Sphaeramia; species Sphaeramia orbicularis. Next base: position 43,195,287 of record NC_043970.1, on the reverse strand, counting down.
TCCATCCCATAATAAACTGTTAAATTGCTTCACTAACACCCGTCTACCAAGTGAATACCAAATACACACTGACACATTTAACATTTAACATTTGACCTTAACCCAAAAATAATAATAATATGAACCAGTGTTGGTGTGAATCACTGACAGATGACAGAAGGAACACATAAAAATATAAATAATAGAGTTTATATGTAGAATATTGGGGGGGGGGAGTCTTTTGTGTTTTTTTGCATCAAAAATATAGTTTGTTTCCATTACAAACATGTCATTTAAAGGGTTAAATTATGACAGTTGTTGAGTATTTGGTATGTTTGTGTTTATGGATCCAGTTGTTGTTGACATCAGTCCTATACAGTACACAGGTGGACGTCTAAGGTACTGGACACCAGAGGGTTAACATGTCTTTTCCTGCTTTGACACCAACATCATCCCAACTCATGCATGTCCTTGACACCATGGGACACACGTACTGGGACACATACTGGACATGAACTAGACTTACTGGGGCCCAGAATTAGACCCAGGTCCTGGTGATGGTTAAGGCCTCATCTGACTCATCAGAAACTGTCATGTGTTTAATCTCTGGGTCCATTTTCCACGTGTGCAGCTCATGCAGCTCCTCCAGTCGTGTGTAAATGACAGAAAAAAAACAAGTCTGGTCCTAAAGTTAAAACAGGAACACAAGCTCAAATCCACAGTCACATGTCCTTTAGTCTAAGTATGAGGTCTGTCCCTCAGGTCAGGTGACCTGATGAGCAGCGGCATGTTGGATGTACATGTTCAGTGTGTTGGATGCGTGTTGGTTCTTATCCCTGTGTCATGTGACTCCTGACTCTTCCATACCCCCCAGTCACAGCGTCTTCTCCAGGAGGATCTCGTTGAACCCTGTGATGTCACTCTTCAGGTCAGGGTGTCTGTCGGCGTAGAGCAGCGGAGAACGCTGACAGTGCAGCTTCACCGACCCCTGAAACCACAACACACTCACAGATTACCCTCAATCCTCCAGGTCAGCCCTTTATTATATAGGCAGGGACTTCACTTCTATTATGAGACTGAAGGGAAATCAACCAAACACATACAGACACATTCAGCTGGGGTTTCATCAGTCAATAAATTCTAATTTATAATAATCTATATAACGATAATCTAGTCTAACAAGTGGGGTCCTAAAGTGGTCGTACCTTGGGCTGGGCTCTGATGGAGGCCAGTTCGCGGGTGCACTGGTTGGTCTCCACCTTGTAGCTCCCCCTCCTGGATGGCAGGCTGAGGGACGCCATGGCCGACACCATCTTGTGGAAGCCGGACGCCGTCAGGGACACGGTGATGGACGGGGCCGAGGCCAGGGCCAGGCCCAGGGGCCACGCCCGCACCGGCACCGGCTCCTGGAGGCTGGACAGCTGCACAGAGCCCCGCCCACTCGCCATTGGCGTGGGAACCGGCGCCGACTCCTCTGCCAGGTCCTGGGCGTCATCCAGTTCTGCTTCCGCCAAAGATCTGAGCAGAGTCTGACAGAGGAACAACACGTTTACGTCCACATGTCTGTTAAAAACCGCCTAATGTCCAAGTGGATTTGAACCATTGTTTATTTACTGAGGGCCCCTCCTCCTTAGCCCTACCCCTCCATTTTATGCATTCACATGAAGGGGTAGGGGTGTTCTGATTCTCGATGAGTTGAAGGGGAGGGGCTAAGGAGGAGGGCCAAGAGGTGAATTGTGATTGGGCCTTTGTCTCATGTGATCCCCCATGACACTTTTATTTATCCCTCTTCTTCATGGAAGGTATGCAAATGACATTCTGTTATTTTGTTTCAAGTACAATTAAGTCAAGCTGAGGTCATTCTATAAGTCTTTTGGGTTTCCGACCTCACCTGCACATTTTCATACCCTTCTCTCAATCAAGAGACATGTTTACATGCATTTGTCTTATTTTATACTGTATGTGCAAATAAATAAATAAAAATAAATAAATGAACAAAAAGTCCAGTTAGTGCAGATGAAAAACAGCTGTTGGACAAACTTAAATTTACACCAACATGATCTAATGGAACACGACCCAGTTAAAGAAACCAATAACATAAATAAATCCATTAACCCAAACTCCGCCTTCATTGTGCTCATTGGTTGCTTACCCTCCACTTCCTCCAGGTGTTCTGGATCACAGCAGCTGCTCGGTTCCACCTGAGGACCTGCCTCCGGACCAGCCAAGACCGAACCACTGCAAACACAGTAGAACACTTAGAAGCTTCCACACCATGCTGCTCAGTGTGTGTTCAGTAATTTGACACGTCCATCATTAAAGGAACACGTCATGAATGGATGTGACTGGTTTGGTTTGGTCAGATGGACTGGACTGGACTGGACTCTGTGTCCAGATTGGACTCAGTGTTCAGATCGGACTCTGTGTTCAGACGCCACCAGCTGCTTCCTGTTGACCAGACGCTCAGGTCAGAGTGTTATCCATTTACCTGCTTGGATCAGAGTGGCGGATTGTCGCCTGGCGCGGCGTCGGCGTCGCTGGAACCGAAGCCAACAGCATTGGATGGAGAAGGCGCACTGAGACAGGATCCTCCTCCTCTGATCCTCCAGTAAGTCCAACTGTGGGACAGAGCCAGGAGTCAGCGGGACCAGAGCCAGGGTTTAGTCTGGTCCTAATTACAACACGCACAGCAGACACCAAGAACAAAACCACAAGAAGAATCTGAATCAGACTGACCATGAACTGGGTGAGAAACACTTTGGTCTTCCCACAATGCACCAGTGTGTTGTGTTTGTCTCTGTCCAGGTGGTGGGATGGACCAGCTCTTTGTTGGAAAACGACTCTGAGGAGATGTTCCACCTCTTTTTTAAGATCATTGTTTCCATTAACCACTGAGTCTTAAACAAAGAGGACAACCAGGAATTAGACAGAGCCGAAACCTACAAAAATAACACAACTGCAGATGTAGAGGTTTAGTTTTAGTTCCATGTGACAGTGAACATCAGCGGGTGGTTGACAATGTGTATGAGCACAGAGCAGAGCACGAGACCAGAAGAAAAAAGAACATCAGCGAGAAGATCCTTCATCAGTCACACAAGAAACAAATCAACTACATGACAAATATTAGATGAAGCCACAGATGAAAAACGTTAATGTTCTTGCAAAGCGAGCGTTGACCTCCACACACACATGCATTTACCTGGACAATCACAGGAAGGTGCAAATTTAGTTAGAAAAGTCCAGTATTTTTACACCAAATAGAAAAGTCCCAAGTAGAAGAAGTGAGGATCAGATCTAGTCAGAGGGACAGCGATGGAAAAGCAGAATAAACATCTGTGTCTACGTCCACATGTTCATCAAACACAAACACAAACTGTTCATACCAACACCGGGAGAATGTCTGCAGATCACCCCGTAACGATGGAGGAAGGTGTCGAAGGGGATTCTGGGAAACGAACAGGAAGAAAACGTCCAATTAAAACTGAGATACAGGCTAAACAGTGTGGGTGGGGTCAGTATTTACCTGAGTGGGTGGGGTCAGTATTTACCTGAGTGGGTTAGGGTCAGTATTTACCTGAGTGGGTCAGGATCAGTATTTACCTGAGTGGGTGGGGTCAGTATTTACCTGAGTGGGTCAGGATCAGTATTTACCTGAGTGGGTGGGGTCAGTATTTACCTGAGTGGGTTAGGGTCAGTATTTACTTAGTGGGTGGGGTCAGTATTTACCTGAGTGGGTTAGGGTCAGTATTTACCTGAGTGGGTGGGGTCAGTATTTACCTGAGTGGGTTAGCGTCAGTATTTACCTGAGTGGGTGGGGTCAGTATTTACCTGAGTGGGTTAGCGTCAGTATTTACCTGAGTGGGTTAGGGTCAGTATTTACCTGAGTGGGTTGGAGTTGGGTCACTATTTACCGGAGTGGGTTAGGGTCAGTATTTACCTGAGTGGGTGGGGTCAGTATTTACCTGAGTGGGTTAGGGTCAGTATTTACTTGAGTGGGTTAGGGTCAGTATTTACCTGAGTGGGTCAGGGTCAGTATTTACCTGAGTGGGAAACCAGCAGCACTGATATGGATCGTCTCTACAATGCCACAGGCCTCAAGCTGCAGGATCACCTGGAAACAGGAAGTATGTTAGACAGACAGACAGGAAGAGACACAGACAGACGGACAGGTAAACAGACGGACAGGTGGACAGACGGACAGGTAGACAGGTGGACAGGCGTGTACCTCGTCCTTTCTGAAGGTCAGTGGTTGACAGTCTTGGTTTGGTTTGATGCATCGAGTGTAATGAGGCGTCGTTGAGTGAAGGATCTTCATCAGGTTCTCCAGAGAGTTCTGTAATCAGACACCACCGTTGTCATCATCATCATCATCACCACCAATGACACGCTGTTACCATGACAACAGAGCATTAACCCACCTTGAACTTTGACACCACAGTGACTTTACTGAGTCCTTTGCTCGTTTGTTTCCCATCATCCTTTTCTGCAAAGATGTGTTGAATCAGGGGGTTTTTGGAACTCTGAAGGAGACTGATGAGTTCTGGGGGAACCGGGTCCTACGGCGGAAAATCCCACAGAAAAAGAGAGCATTGAACACATCTGCCTAGGGTTAGGGTGACGCTGACACCATGTTCACAGTCCACATACAGACTGTAGGAGGTCAGTGAATGCACGTCAGACCTGCACATGCACACATGAAGGATTTAAAGACGCTTTTTAAAGAATTAAATGCAGATTTATAAATTCAAGACTTTAAGACTTTTGGAGACCCTGTGGGGACCTTGGATTTAACCCTCTGGTGTCTGACTCACAGACGTCCTTTAAAAACCTAAAGTACATAATCTGCACAGTGTCATAGTAACGTCAACGTGGTTTTATACAGTTTGGTTTTAACTTCTTTTTTTTTTCCTTTTTTTTTTTTGTATTTCATCACCTTAAGCCATAAACAAAAATACTCATTAACTGTCACAATTTTAACCCTTTAAATGACATTTGTAATGGAAACAAAACATATTTTTTGATGCAAAAAGCACAAAAGATTCCCCCCCTCCAGTATTGTTCATATAAACAGTATAAGTTTTTTTACTGTTTCCTTCTGTCATCTGTCAGTAATTAACACTAACACTGGTTTATATTATTACTATTTTTTTTGGTTCTAGGTCAAATGTTAAATGTGTCGGTGTGTATTTTGTACTCACTTTGGTAGAAGGGTGCTAGTGTAGGAATTTAACACTGTTTATTATGGGATGGACTTAGTGGATGGATCAGAATTTAAACAATCAGACAAAAATAAACAACTGTTGAATTCAAATAATCTGAGTTTTAAGAACAGGAAGTGTGTTTAATATGTTCACCTGGACATCAGAGGGTTAAAGTGTGTTTAATATGTTCACCTGGACACCACAGGGTTAATTCCATGTGTTTTACTCAGTTCAGTGGACTTCCCTCCATCTTTTCCTCCTGATCCTTGTGTTTTCATATTAAATCTCCTCTAGTTCTACATCAGCTGTTCCGATAGCTCACCTTGTTCTTCTCCACCATGCCGTGGATCTGGTACTCCACTCTGCCGGCGTAATGGGACACAGTGAAATGGGGTTCTGTGCTGAATTTATTCCAGCTGATGTTGGCATTTTCGCTGAGCTCCTTCTCCAGACGAACCCTGAACGTTTTGGCGTCTGAGGCTCGATTCAGTCGACTCTCCTACGGAAACGACGCACAGGAAACAGAGGTCAGCCACATGGATTTAACGGAACTACGGTCACATTGAAAACCTGAACCAGACCTCGTTGAGCAGAGAAAACACACTGGTGGGGCTGCCCTCCATGAGGTCCAAACAGCTCTGGTTGTCCTGGTAACGGACAAACGACCACTCCAAACCCTCGGACACGTACTCCTCCTGCAGAACACACCATCCATCTATCATCTGACAGTTTCCATTAATTATCCATCCATCCGCCTGCCCGCCCGCCTGCCCATCCGTCCACCCACCCACCCGTCCGTCCATCTGTCCATCCATCCATCCGTCCATCCATCCGTCCGTCCATCCATCCATCCATCCATCCATCCACCCGTCCATCCATCCATCCATCCATCCATCAGTCCACCCACCCACCCCTCCATTATCCATCCATCCATCCATCCATCCATCCATCTTCTTTCTTTCTACCTGCTGAGCTTTCAGATAATGAGCCACAAAGTGCTGCTGCAGTTTCTCGTTGGCGTAGTTGATGCACAGCTGTTCCAGGTTGTTCATCTGGAAACACTCGAACCCGTACACATCTAGAACACCTGGAAAACGCCAGGAGACCAATGTGTGGGTTTAAACACTCATATAAACACATGTCCATGTACGGGCTCAGAGGGTTCCAGTCGTACCTATGAAGTTGGACCAGGTGGACTGATCTGCACAGATGCTGTTGTTGATGAACATCACCAACCACTCGAACAACCTGAAGAAGCACAGTCACATATCAATGAGCTGGAAGAACAGGAGTGGGCGTGGCCCCCTGTAGGACACACCTGTTCCCTGCTTTGGTGGTATGAGCGCTCTTACTCTGCGTAGATGACTTTGGCGAGGCAGTCCCTCCGAACGCTGCACTCGGTCTGGGAACAGGGTTTGAGGACCTGGTGCTTCCCCGCCCTCAGCGTTCGGACCCTCAAACTGGTCTGAAGGTCGTCGGCCGGGACACACAGCAGCTCAGCAGCTCTGAGCAGGAAGTCTACAGCAAAGGACAGACACACACTTAAACAGGAGGGATTTTCAAACCAATGAAATAAGATGAGGTGATCCGAGGATAAAAGCTCTGTTCATTTTAAGGCCTTATTTGTGCAAAACCAAGGACGGTCAGAATGAGGAAAGATCTGTGTCCAACATCCAAAAGGAAAAACTTCATACCCAAAGGTTAGGATGTGAGACCTGTACTGCATTAGACAGAAAAATAATAAACCCATGGAGTTGGATCAGTGACAGTGGATGGACACACTGGGTTTATATAGATTAAATAATAAATAAAATGAACAAAAATTAAAAAAAAAAAAAAACTTGCAAAATTGTGGGGCTCACTTGGGGAACCACACCCACATATTCTGGACGTGTCCTAAAATCAGACCTGATGATATATTTGCCGCTGTGAACACAACCAAACATTTTCTAAAGATTTAAAGTTTGCTATTTTAGGTGTAATCCCAGAAATCTTAGCGGGAAATAACCGAAAATACCTCTTGTGAATTTTACTAATGGCAGCCATTAAATGCATCACTAAGAAGTGGCTGAAACCTGAACCTCCAACATATAACATTTGGATTGAGAAAGTGAGGGAAATCTATCAGATGGAGCAGATTACTTATGTACTTAGAATTCAGGGAGAGATATTTACTAAGAGATGGATTCCCATGATTAAGCTTTTAATGCAATAAGCATTCAGAAGTGGTCATATACATGTATGTGGGTGTTTTTTTGTTTCTTTTTGTCATTCATGTTTCATTTGTGATTAACTGTAATCAATATCTACTGCAGATATCCTTTTTTCCATGTATGTCATAGGGGGATGTGTGATTAGATATGTTAATGTATGTAAAATGTCTTGTATATTTGTATGAGCAAAACTAAATAAAAATTAAGTAAAAAAAAAAGAATAAAACTTTGACAAAATTCTTAATAACATGAAAAACATAAGCAAAACATTTACAAAAATATGACAATAAAAATGAACAAAAACAGCCAAAGTGATCAATAAATTTAACAAAAATAAATGAGAAACCAACAAAATAAGTAAAATAAACAAAATAAGCCACAAACTGAACAAAAGTGTAGAAAAAAACCCATGGAATTGGATCAGTGACAGTGGATGGACACACTGGGTTTATGTTCAGATAATGAGAGATTTAGTTAAAAAAGACAGTTTTTCTTCAGTTTTTCCCTGTTTTGATAAAATAACCTTTGAATTAACTCTGAATTTTAATGAACATCTACATGATCAGCGAATTAAATACAGAAAATACAGTATTTACATTGAAATAATGTAAAATACAGGTGATAATATTAGAATAAATGGTGCTAAATGATATTGTTCCCAACCTTTGGACTCTTCCGTCAGGTTACATGGCTGAGACTCGTCTGTCCAAGTAGAAAAAGTCACATTTCCCAGCTGCAGAATCCCAGCTAATATCTGAAGGACAAAAGGTCAGAACCAGCCCATGAAACAGTGGGATTACAGAGGAATGAACACAGATAAAAGCAGAGTTCAGGATCTGACCGTGAAGATCTGCTTCTGTCGGTCTGAATCCACACCCAGATGGTCCATGGCCTCCAGAGTGTCTGAAAAACAGTCCTCTAGAAAACAGAAGAGCAACACAAACCGGTTATGACACAAAATACATCAAACAAAAGGATGTCTATGTACACCCAATCATTCTATACTGTTGGACTTGTTCAGTTATTTCACCGGTGGAAGGAGATCCTAAATCAACAGTGAGGATGAAGGAACTTTGTAGATGTATCAGACTGGAAACACTGACAGATGATGCAAAAGGAAGGACTTCTACCAATGCTGGGAACCATATATGAACATCAGAACTGATAAAAACACACACAATCTAATGGACTTTTAAGGATGATGATGATTATTGTTATTCTTTTAATTTAGTTTATTATTATTATTATTATTAGAATAAGACTGTGGAAAAAGACTCAAAGACCAAAGATCTGTGACTCAGTGTGTGTGTGTGTGTGTGTGTCTGTATAATGTCAAAAAAGTCAATAAATATATTGTACAAAACCACAGGTCAAGAATGTAAATAATGGGTTTGTACCAAGGTTATAATAGTTTTGGATTTTTCATTATAGTTTAGTTTTATTTAGTTTTGAATTTTTTTTTCTCTAATTCAGTTAGTTTTAATTCGTTTTTAGAGCAGGTTTGCTAGTTTTTATTAGTTTTCTTTTTTTTCTAAATGCTTAGTTTTAAAATTAATTTTAGTTTTGTCGTATCTTTTATCTTCTTCGCCGTTGTATTCAAATAAATCCCAGACAGGACTCTGGTTTCCCCTAACTTTAGTCTCCATGTTTCCAGGTAGAGTGGGGACCAGAAGACGACTGTAAACCACAAGTGACGAGAAGAGACGGACTGTGAAGTGTCATATGGTGATGCCAGCTAAAATTTTTAGTTAGTTGTGTAAGCACACAATACAGTTTCAGTTAGTTATCATTTTTTTCTTTTAATTATAGTTTTTATTTATTTCAGTTAACGAAAATGTTTTTTTAATTCTAGTTTTTATCATTTCATTAGTTTTCGTAAATGATAATAACCTTGGTTAGTACATGAGGAATAAAAACCAACCTTCAACTGTTTTGTCAGCGTTTGGAAGCCACTGAAAGGTCTGTCCTGGAGACATCATCCACTCCAGTCTCTGTTCATCTGTCGCTCCTTTCATCATCTGAAACACAAACACTGACGTTATTAACAGTTATTAACGTTAACTTTATGGTTAATAATATTAATAATGGTTAATGACCTTTATTAACATTATTAACTGTATGTGTTTGTCAGGTTTTATGTGGATGTTGGTCTCTGGACTGACCTGGTAGAAGATGTGAAAGTTGCGTTCGTTGGTTGGTTGGTTGGCCACTCTGGTCTTCTCCAGTAGATACGTCTGGACTGAAGCTCCAACCAACAGCTGACACCTTTAATTAAACACAGGAAATTAACACCTTTAATTAACGACAGAAAATTAACACAAGAACCCAATGGTGATGATGGTGGTGGTGATGAAGAGTACCTGTCTAGTTGCAGTTGGATGTACTTTCCGAAGCGGCTGCTGTTGTTGTTTCGTAGCGTGCAGGCGTTTCCTTCATGGACAGAAAACACTCATTAAAAACTTTCATCGTCCATTAAATGAATGAACAGTAAAAAAAACACATTTGATTATTTATGACAAAAGCACAAAAAATTAGACACTAAGGCTCCGTTCACACAGAAGGTAAATGTGTCCATATGTGACCTGGATCTGATCTGTTAAAGACAGTTTAGACAGCACTAATCTGAGCCAGACCACTTTCATATGTGATCCTAAATCTGACCCAGACCACTTTCATATGTGGTCCTAAATCTGATCCAGATCTGATATTTTCCAATGTGACTTCAGTCTGAACGTCCAGGTCGCATTTATCCGACCTTTACGTCATTGAAATGTGACAAACATCACAGTTCTTCGTCCCAGGAGTGTTACTTCCATAAACACAGCGTGGTCATGTATTCCATCAGGACCTCTTTAGTGCATGTGGATCACTTCAGGGTCACATTCAGTTCAGAATCAAAACTGATAGAAGTCGCATTTAATGTGGAATATGAACCAACACACAAAAAAATCGGATTTACCCAAAAATCCAAATTGTGCATTAAGACCTGCTGTGTGAACGGAGCCTTAGACACTGAGTAATAATTAGAAATCAAACCTTAAACGGTCTGTTTTTGGTTTTATCCAGAAAAAAAAACACAACTTCAGCAAAAGTGAGAAAGTATTTGTAGAAGTCAGACCCAGACCCAGGGGGGTCCTCACCAAAGGCCTCCATGATGGGGTTGGAGTCCAGGACCCTCCTCTCGATCCTCTCCACCGTGTTCTGACTCGTCTCCAGGGACGACGAGGACGCAACGGTGGCGTAGTATTTCATCAGACAGCGAGATGTCCACGTCTGGACAGAAACCAGGAGATCAGAGGGACTGAGACCCCTGTTACATGACCCGACTACAGACCCTGCCCCTAATCCCACAGAAACCAGGAGACAAGAGGGACTGAGACCCCTGTCACATGACCCAACTACAGACCTCGCCCCTAATCCGACTGAATAGCTTGACTGTAAATGTGCAGTAAAGTCCATGACGGAGCTGAATTAAAGAGGTTTAAGGCAGTTTCAGATGAAAGGGTTTGAACAACAACACGGTTCATTCTGTTCACAATGTTTCACACTCTAGCAGAAAAAATAAAAATTGTATATATATGTGTGTGTATATACATATATATATATATATATATATATACACACACACACACACACATATATATATATATATATATATATATATATATATATATATATGTATAAATGTGTGTGTGTATTTGTGAATTTTGAGTGATTTTGTGTGTATTTGTGTATATATTTTGTGTTAATGTTGTGTATTTGGTGTGTATTGTTGTGTCTATTTAGTGTATATTATTGTGTGTATTTGATGTGTAATTGTTGTATATTATTGTGTGTATTGTTGTGTGTATTTGATGTGTAATTGTTGTGTGTATTGTTGTGTGTAGTGGGTACCTTTCCCGCTCCACTCTCTCCGCTGACCACCAGGGACTGGTCAACCGGCTCCACCTGACCCTGGACATTCCTGTACGCCTCCTCTGCCACAATGAAGATGTGTGGTTTGGACTCCTGTTGACAGACACACAGCGGTTCTGTTGGTTCTGGTTCTGATGGACCTGGTGGGTCCAGGGCGGTGCTGCTGTGAATACCTGAGGCTGAGGACAGTGGTGGTACTCCTTCATCACGTCCAGGGAGTACAGGTCTGGGACGGGCCTGAACGGGTTCAGAGCCACCAGGGTGCAGCCGGCATGGGTGTAGAACATGTGGACCCGGTACCGGGCCTGGAGGCACCGGAGAACTGACACAGAACCAGCAAACATCACAAACAAACCCACACAAAACAGGAAATAAGAGCCAGTCTTCAACTCAGACAACGGAGACGAATACAGCATCAACATGAAGAAAATCACACGTTTATCTTTAGTTTATAATAAATAACATAGGAGCAGGTCGTCTGTATACAGTTAATGTTATACATCAGAGTAATCACAATAATTTATGAATCCTAGAAGAAATTATTATGTGTCACAGTCACTCTGTGCAAGTAGAATTAAAGTAGGAGGAAAAAAAATACACACACATATAAATACAAATATAAGAAGAATCATACGTATAATAATAAAGACAAGATAAACTACACTTCCCATATTTCCTTGCCCTCCAGTCTTTCTGCATTAATAGTGTTTATCGTCGTCTGTCAGGTTTAATGTTCATGTGTAAATAAAACGGAGTGGCTGAAGGTGAATGAAGGTGGAAACATTAGGACACAGTGTGTATGAACAAACACACAGCAGGTTTATGAAGCGTATCACACACTTAACCCATAAATACCCAAACATCCACCAACAAAAATCATCTGCTGATGGAAAATATGTAGCAAAGAAGAAGAAAATTAAGTCCAAAAAAATAAAACAAGCAACAAGATTAACAAAAGCAGCCGATGTCATCCATAAAATGAACAAAAATGAAAAATAAACCAAAAAAAAAAAACAAATAACATGAACAAAATGAGACACAAACTGAACAAAACTGAAGAAAAAATGAACAAAAAATAAATAAAAACTAACAAGAATGAATAAGAAAATTCACAAAATAATCAACATGGAGAAAATAAGCAAGAAAATGAACAAAAGCAGTCAAAGTAATCAATAAAATGAACTAAATTAATTTTTAAAAATTACAAAAATAATAAGCAACAAAATAAGAAAAACTGAACAAAACTGTAGAAAAAAAATATAAACCCATGGAGTTTTAAAAGGCCAGTGGATGGACACACTGGGTTTATGTTCAGTTAATGACAGATTGGACTGAAAAAGACACTGTTTATTCAGTTTGATCTGTTTTTATATAATAACCTTTGAATTTACTCTGAGTTTAATGAACATTTACATGATCAGTGAATTAAATATAGAAAATACAGGATTTACACTGAAAAAATGTACAATACAGACAATAATGTTACAATAAATGGAGATAAATCAGAAACAGAAAGGTTAAATATAGAAGTAGTCATGGGTGTTTATGGGTTGATGATGAGTCGACAGGTGGGTGGAGTCGATAGGTGGGTGGAGCCTGGTGTTTACCTGTGGTCGGGGTGACGGGGTTGACCTTGGTCAGGTCGTCGTAGGTGTGGAGCTGCTCTTCATCGGTGAGGAAGGCCTGGACGTCTCCATCCAGGGGGTCATTCATGGATTGAGATGGGAGGGGGGGTTTGTGATGCATTCACTGACCTGGATGAAGAATCAGACCAAACAAACAAACAGGACGATGAAGCAATCAAGCACACGACTGATGAAACCAGAGGAGTGGAGTCTGAACAGGCCCAGTTTCCAAACACGTCTCCTCCCTCTGGACTTAAATAAATACCATATTTATGAGTCTATGGCACAGGTGTCCAACAGACGACCTGTGGACCAAAACAGGACACCAAAGGGTCCAATCAGGCCCATGGATGAATTTATGAAATGAAACAAGGACACTGAAGATATCATTTTAGTTCAGGTTCCACCTTCATATGATCTAAAGTGGATCAGAACCAGTAAAATAATAACACAATAACATATAAATAATGACAAATACAAACTTTTCTCTTTGTTTTAGTATAAAAAAGTTAAATTACATAAAAAAATTAACATTACAAACTATCAAAAAATGTTAATAATCTGAACAAATATAATAAACCAGTGTAATTGGACCAATATTCAGTCTGTTATTAAATGTTGTGTGTATTTGTAGATCCACTGTATCTGTATGTTACAATAATATGTGTAAATGATAAACTGAGGATGAATACTGGTCCAATTACACTGATTTATATTAAGAAACTCCAGGTTGTTCATGTTATTGACATTTTTAAGGAAACTTTACAGCTGTAAATATTTCCACAATGTAATTTGACTTGTTTCTCTGTTCTTATTGGACTGGTTCTGATCCACTACAGACCAGATTGGGTTGAATGTGGAACCTGAACGCCACTGACTTCCACGTCTCTGGTCAATGCGTGATGGACCTCAGTCCCAAACATGAATCAGCTTTATCCTCCCACATGGTCTGGACCGGAAACCTGGACTGTCAACACCAGGGGGATTAAAAGTGTGCACAGCGTCCAGGTAGATTCATCTCATTACATCATTAGCCTGGCTGCTGGTAAACAGTCCTAATGCAATTAATCTAATACTGAAGCTCGTTAAACAGCATCACTACCTAAACACATGAACATTCTGCACCTCCGTACTGTATTTGAATGAGGACACTGAAGCATCACATCAACTTTAAAACCAAACAATGAAAACCAACATCTAACAGTGGACTTTACCTGTTGTCTGTTCCAGCTTTTCCTGATTTTTATACACAAATAAAATCAGTCCAAATTCAACCAATGGTATTAATAATAACTGTTCAATAAGACATGAAATTATGAAATTTATTGAAAATCTAAAGTTTTCTTGCAAGAGGAACCAAAACCAAGAGATGCTTGTCTGTTTGAGGATATAACAGTTTAAAATAATGGAAATTAGTCCAGTTTTAATCCTATTTTTGAAGGAAAAAACCCTGATTTATTCTATTATTACGACCTGTGACAAAAAGGAGGACATTTATCTCATAATTTCTTTTTTAATATAATTGCGGCAGTAAAGTATGAATGTGACTGGTCTTGGTGAAGATGTGTTTGTGGATTTCACCGTAAAAAGCTGAGTATAAATACTGTTCATAGGGACTGGACACATTAATGTGGATCAGAAACAACATGTGATCAATGGGAGCTTTAGTGCAAAAACTGAAAACATCTACCCTCATATTTAATGGTGTAATTTTACAATAAAACTGAAATGATGTCAATTTTCCAGGTATTTATTTATATATACACACATATATATATATATATATATATATATATATATATATATATATATCTATATATATATATATATATATAAATATATATATATATATATATATATATTTTTTTTTTTTTAATTACGTGGACAGTATTCATATTGTAATATATTTTAAACAGAAACAGAAACAACAAAACTCACTGTGGCATTTTAAACAGCAAACTCATAAAATACATATTAAAAGTATTAATAAAACACACATTAAAACTATTATTACAAGTATTATTAACACATATGTGAATGTGAGCAGTCATCACCGTATGTAACCGTTTATAAATTCAGTTTCATTTTGATTTTATTTTCCAGATATAAGTTAGTTTTATTCTAATCTATCTTTGTTTCTTTTCATAAATTTGCTTGAATGTTTATTTTATTGAACTGAAGTAAAAACCTGAACTTCTTCTTCAGTTATGAACAATTTTAGGATTAAAATACATATGATTATTTGGATTCCAACACTGAACGGACACATTAGAGACATAGTATAAGTTCAATTTAAAGTCATTGATTCTATTTTCTCTCAGATTCACCTTTAGATCCGCGTCCAGGTGACTTTATTCAGTTTGGTTTAATTCACTGTCGGCTGGTTTTTTCCAGGTGGTGCACTAACTACAAACAATACGGTATCTGATATTTAGTCCCAAACTTTACACTAAAGACCCAGCCGGGAAAACCGGAATCCGTGCCTGATTTTAACGGGACTCCGCCGGTTGTTCCGCCTGTCATGGACTCATATAATTGAAAACACCCGCCCCAGGGTCCACATTGGCGGACGGTCCGGTACTCACCGTTCCCCTCTGGTGTCCCGCTTTAACGGTGCGTCGGTCCTCCACAGAATTCATCGGTTTAACGGTAACCTCGGTATTTGACAGACGAAAGAATAAACCAAAGACGGACTACAGTCACAAATCTGTCCGGTATGAGTTCAGTCTGCCGTCACGAAGTGGACATATTCCTTCACGGTCCAACATTCCTCAAGGACACAACTTTCCACAGTCTCCTCCTTTTCCCACCGTCCTGAACTCCTCACACTACAGCGCTATTCCCGCCCTCTTTTTGAGGCTTCACGGACCCCATACAGTATCGGCGAGCATGAACAACGAAGCGAATTTACCTGCTTATAATAATAAATTCTGCTCATAATATCGATAATATAACTTTATTCCATTTTAATACTCAAAAATGACTCGTGCTTATTGAATTTGTGTGTCCAAACTCTGAAACGATTCACTGAAGTCCGTCAAGATCGGAGAGCTTCAGAAAATCCGAGTGGTCCTGAACTCGACAGGACCCGGAAGTAAGTCAGTGACGCTCTCTGACAGAAACATGGGTTCATGCAGTTCATAGAAATGTTGTTAAACAGGTCTTTTTTATCAACCTGTACTTCTTTCACACAGCTAACACATACCCTCTGGTAAGTACTAAGAACAAGACTCACTTCTGTCAATGTAAGTTGTTAATATTACAGCCGTTTAGACAGGTTATTGAACGCTAGCCTCGGTCTTAGTGTTAGCATTAGCATTAGCATCTGCACAAATATGAAGTGGGTGTGTTTGTACGGGCTGGTTTAATGAAGAGCAGTTTATAAGGTGTTTGGCAGTGATTTTGGTTAATTATATAATAACCTTAAACTAAAACTGTGCATGAAAATCTTAACAGGTAAACAATAAAATATAGAGATAAGATAATCCCTTTATTGTCCCACAGTGGTGGAAATGAGCATTTTGCATCAGCAGGGCAGTAAAGAGCAGAATAATACACTCACAGGAAACCGGGTAAAAAAAAAAAAAAAAAAAAAGACATAAAACACTTAAAAATAAACAATAAATATGAAATACAAAATCTCAGTCAATTATATACAGGCATGCATAAGAGGCATGGGTATAATGAGTGGAAATGACAGATGCACCAATGATCAAACTCTGCTTATAATACTGTTATTTTCTGTTCATTTATTCAACATTCATATTTATCCCCCTTTTTTAATTAAACTTGTTCTTAGCAAGTTTCTCCAAAGTTTTGCACACAGATACGAAATGACACAAATTATAGAATACTCTTTTTTTATTCCAGAACATATGACTTTGTTGCAGGAGGATCCATAAACCCACTAAACCTGCACCACAGTCCAACACACACTTAGGGAAAGTGTAAACGCATGAATAGATTATTGACTCTAACAACAATGAATGTCACCAAAGCAAATGGAAACAAAGATGAACTAACCTCCCGAACCACACAGCACCATCCACTTTACCTCCAGTGCCTGTAAATACTAATGTGTTCTGTGTCACAGTGCTATTGTCTTTTATAATTGTTTGATGCTGCTTTAATACTTTTATGCTGCTTTTATCTTAGACTTTTATTCTGATTGTATCTTTTATTCTTTTATAGTTGTGCTCTGTCAGACCTCTGCATAATAACTCCAATGTACCTGAATGTGTACAAATGCCAAATAAAACTATCTTTATTCTTTATTTCTACATCTTTCTTTACTAACAGTAGTGTCCACTTCTGAATGAACTGTCTGATTTCATATGTTTTTGTTGTTTTTTATTCAATTTTTTTTATTTGATTTTGTAGTGGAGAATTTACATGTTTTACATTCACATACAAATATAACATTTTACAGTGTTATTTTTCTATGTTACTTTTCTTTTCAGAGAAGAATAAAACACTCTATCTGTATATTTATTTTCTTGTGTATATCTCCAGTGCCTTCACTTCTTGTTTTCTTAAACCTTTTTTTTTTCAACAGAACAGTAATAAGAATAAGTAAAAGGCAATAAAAACAACAGTAACATTATAGTATCCAACCAACAGTGGGTGTCATGTTTTGTTCTTTTTTCTTATTGATAAAGTCTGTCCATAGTTTCCATTATTCCTCAGATTTGTCTTGTTTGAGTCTCAATGTAAATGTGAGTTTCTCCTTCTGGGACATTTCTTTACCCAGTTCTATCCAGTCTTCTAATATGGGTCATTTGTCACTCCTCCATTTTCTAGTGGTCACTTTCTCAAACACCCAGCATAGTATTCAACAGATATTTATACTTTCTGGTTGTTTGCCAAAGAACATCGTCTCAAATGTCTCCTGGAATCCTTGTCCCGGTCAGTTTCATATATTTTCTGGTGTTTGCAGGTCATGTCTCAGCGGGACCTGAAGGAGGCGTTTGTCAGTAACCTCAATGGGACGAGTCTGGGGGAGGTGGCCCTGGGTTCGTTCCTGGCCCCAGTGTGTGTCATCAACAGAGGCCTGCTTCTGCTTCTGCTTCACTGGGCCTCGGGGACTCTTCCGCTGCCTCGTCCACTGCTTTCACACCTTCTTTTCGACTACTCGGTTCTGATTCTCCCCCTCGTCTTGTCATGCACTGTCCTGAGCGACGTCCTCCACCTCGTCGTCATAACCTTAACCTTGGTTCCTGCTTGTGTCGTCTGGTTCATCCACCGCAGAAGCCGTCGTCCTTCTGCTGTCGCCGCCTTCCTTCGCAGTCATGTCCAGTTTGACCAGGTTCCCTTCGTCACCGTCTTCAGGGTGTTTGTAAATGTGAAGACGGCCATCAGCATCCTGGCCGTGGACTTCAGCGCTTCCCGAGGAGATATGCCAAAACGGAAACCTACGGGACCGGTGTCATGGACTTTGGCGTCGGAGCTTTTGTTTTTGCCAATGCTCTGGTCTGTCCCGAAGCGAGGGGGAAGACTGCATCCGGATCCAAGGTGAAGCTCATCTCACAGCAGCTGATGTCGGTCTGGCCTCTGGTCGCCCTTGGTCTGGGACGGGTCCTAAGCGTCAAAATGACTGGATACCAGGAGCATGTGACTGAATACGGCGTCCACTGGAACTTCTTCTTCACGTTGGCCGTGGTCAGAGTTGTTTCGTCGGTGCTTTTGGCTGTTTTGCCTCTGAATCAGTCTGTGGTTTTCGCTCTTCTGATCGGTGGCATTTATCAGTTCATTCTGGAAACAACGGGGCTCAAAGAGTTCATCCTTCACAACGGCAACAGAGAAGTCGACTTCATTCACGCCAACAAAGAGGGTTTGTTCTCTGTGGTGGGATACGTGGCCCTCTACCTGGTCGGAGTCCAGGTTGGACTCTACGTGATGCAGCGCAGGTCCAGCGTCCAACAGTGGATCCAACGCTTCTGAACCTGTTGTTTGGGAGTTTTGTTCTTTATGCTGTTTTATGCATATTTCAGACATTTGTGGAACCAGTGTCTCGACGTTTAGGGAACTTGTCCTTCTGTCTGTGGAGCGTGGCCCAGTCCCTGTTCTTCCTGTCCTGCCTGGGTTTAGCTGACATGCTTCTACTTTTCTCCAAAACACTGTCAGGTTTCCACCTCCTGCCCTCGTCGTGGAGTTTGTATCAAAAACAGTCTGAGTCTGTGTGCGACAGAAGGAGACACGTGGATGGACTGTGTCTTCTTCAGGCCGTCAACAGGAATCAGCTGCTGTTTTTCTTAATTGCAAATGTGATGACGGGTTTAACCAACTCTGTCGTGGACACACTCAGCTGTGGTCAGTTATTCTCTGTGTGTATTTTACTTTTATACATGTTCATCAACTGTGTTATAATATATGTTTTACATGTTTATGGAATTACTGTAAAATTCTGGTGAAAGTGCCTCGAAAATCCCAAGTCACAGGTTTTATCAGTGTAGTTCAAAGATGTTTGACATTTGAATAAAGTCCACAGGCTGGATTAACACTGTCAACTGAGTTAAATGCTCAGAGTTTATTTGCATTTCTGCAGCACTTTCATAAAAGGAAGAACATTAAAGGTTTGTTCTAAATAATGAGCTGCTCTTTTTTCTTTAGTGACTTTAATTTTAATATCCTTGAGAATTTTTTTTTTTTTGTAGTGTCCAGTCCAGTGACTGTAGTTCCAGTCAGTCTTTTATTGTGATACTGAACAGCGGTCCAAACTGCTGTCCCAGTTCCCAACTGTCCCCCTGTCCCAACAGATTTGTGTTCATCCAAACTGATCATTTCCACATTTTGATCCAATATTGATCCCAGTTGTAGTTTAACATCAGAGCTAAAGCCCTATGTTTCATTTCGGATCCATTTATGATGAGAGCAGCATGTTTTGAACATTTGAATAAACTCAATAAAATTGTAATTTTCAGTCCCTGTGTCACGCAGCAGGAATTTCAGTATTTTTACCCTTAAATGTTCTTTGTGTCAGTGGTACCATGTGTCATGTGACAGTACTTACTCAGACGTATTCATACATGTATTAAACAGATTGAGTTTGAACACAGACAATATTGGACAAGACGTGTCCCCGTATCACGACTGGATCTGGACCATGTGCTTTTTTATGGAGTCGCAAACTATAAATGTCTTTACTGTATGACTCAATAAATTAAATATTCAAATGGAGATCATTTATTATTTGAAAGTCTGTGATCAGCTGATCATACACACATTACAGCTAAATATCTAACCATGAAATTTAAGGCGTTTCATTTGATTTTCCTAAAAACTGGGGAAACAAAGTATAAATAACATTTTTTGCAAACATTGTTGATGCATATAAAGGATTTGACTTGTCCTTAATGCTTACCCTGAATAAACCTGAACAAATGGCTGCACAGCAAACATATACATGGTTAATTAATATTTTATGGATAATTATATTTAAGGACGTTTGTTGAGAATATGTGGACAGTATTAGGCACACACAGGTGAGTTTAGAACAGGGGTCTCAAAGTCATCTTCTTTCAGGTTCCACATTCAGCCTGATTTGATCTCCAGTGGGCCAGACCAATAAGATAATAGCATAAGAACCTATAAATAATGACAACTCCAACTTTTTGTCTGTGTTTTAGTGCAACCCCCCCATTACATTATGAAAATATGTACATTTAGAAACTATCCAAACAAAAAAGATATGAATAACCTGAAAAAAACTGAAATTTCTTAAGAAAAATAAGGGCAATATTAAAAATATGGCTCAATTTATCATTTTTATGTGCATTATGGATCAAATCTACAAAGACACTAAGCACTTAATAGGCAGAAAATTGTGCTTAATTTTCTTTACATATTTCAGGTTGTTCATAAATGTTAAGGTTATTTACATTTTATTGTTACAGGATAGTTTGTAAATGTAAATATTTTCATAAATTAGTGTTATTTTTTTTGCACTAAAACAAAGACAAAATTTTGAAGTTGTCATTATTTATAGATATAATGTAATTTTTTTTTCCCACATCAAACCCAGGAGAAAATGTGGAGTCATTATTTTTTGTATGTGTGTTTTCGCATGTTTGAGAGCCCTGGTTTAGAAGGAATGTGATGAATGTATTTGAGTTTAGTTTACAGTGACTGTTCCAAAAGTACAAAGGAAGGACAGGGATGATAAAAGAAAATAAGATTTAGAAATGTTTCTTATTTCTTTATTTCAGTCCTAAGAAGATGAAGGAAAAGAATAATAAACTGTCAATAAACAAAAGGCCTTATTCTCTCTTTATATTCTGCCTTTCCATACTCTGTTTCCTCTGGTGGACGGAGCCGCTCCTCCGCCTGCAGCGCCCCCTGGAGGCGTGGCCTCCTCCGGTCGCTCTACGTGTTGCTACGTCCCGAGGCCAAAGGTCAGAATAGTGATGAAGATTCCGCCACCGCCGCCGATTCACTGTCGCACTTCTTTAGTTTTGTTTTAATCGGATATTTCAGACGCAGGTGAGGGTGAACACATAAACAGACTGTTGTCATGAATGTCTCCACTTTGTTCGTGAACGTGTTTCGGTTTATGCGTTGAAACCGGGGAAGAAGCGGGTGGAAGTAGCTCCGGTCTCCCGGTCCAACTCCAGATTAGCCTGCTAACGGGGCTATGTAGGACAACAATGCTAAGCACTAAGTTAGCCAACTTTATAGGCATTGTCAGGGCGGGGATCAAATCAGCAATTTATCAAATTTATCAAAGTAACATGAACATCGATGTATGATGAAGGTTGACAATGTTAATTTGATAAAATATACAGTAAAATACTCCTATATTTACCCGGTTTTGTATTTGTACTGACAGTTGAAAGTAGCTAGCAGGTTAGCATTAGCAGCTAGCCGCCGGTTACTGGTGTCAGGATTTTACGCTGCTCCACAGATAAGACACTAACCTGATTTGACTGTATTTACAACTTAAATGGGTTCATGTAAAAGTATATAGATGCTAATTTAAATTATGTTATTTATATTCGACTGTTTAACTTTCCAAAGCGCCTGTTTCTCAGTTAGCAGGTGAAATCTGGGTCAACATAAATCTGTAGGAGTTACCTTGACCTGTGTTCTTCAGACACTGTTAGCTGTGCTTAAATGTTGGTGTTTTAATAGATTATACTGTAATTTATTCTGTCAGATCATCTCTTTGTAGTGACTGGGTGGTATTATCGCAGTGAGCCGCAGGAGGCTAACGTTATCCTGGTGTAGCCTGAGCTAATGTCAGCTGTGTGTGAACCTGCAGGAGATCTGATCCACAACCGAAACTGGAAGGAGTCATGGCTCGCTGGTCGCGGTCTGCAGGGAGGGGAGGAGGATTACCCGTTCCTCGTCAGACAGATCCCCTGTACATCGACGACACTTTAACGGTGAGACTTCCATATGTTTGACTGCAAGGAGAGTGTGTCAGTGGAGGCTAAAGCGGCTGTTAGCAGGCCCAGCAGTCCTGTCATCTGAGGCTGAGTTCATACTAAACACTTTATGAATAAAGACCAGACTCTGGATAAAGGAAGAGACTAATCTGACACTGAAATGAGACGTTCATATTCAGAAAATGCCCATCACATGTAGAACAGTGTGCTGCAGACATTGTTATCAGCAGTGAAGTCTGTTCAGTAAAACTGTCCCATTTTAGATTCATGTGTCCACAACATTAAGTGTCAGCCTTAGTTCTGTTTAAGGGTTAGAGTCGTATTTTAATCTACAGCAGAGGTTTTCCTCCATACAGGTGTAAGACACAGCCACCTCCGGCTCTAATGGAAGTTATTTCTTATTATGTTTATTATAGACCCATAACAGACAGGATCTGTGCTTGATGGGGTCTTTATGGAAAACAGTTTTTCCTAACGAGTTCTGCACTCTGTAAAACTCTGTCATTTGTGACTACATCCATGACCTTAGAGTACCACAGGATTGAGATAATCAGTAAATCTGCTTTGTAATATGTTCCCATATATGATAAAGTAACAGTAAACCCATTCACCATACTGTTTCACTGTCCGCTTCATGAGTTATATCATAATCAGAACTCCTAGAACAGGCTGATGGTAAAGGGCTTGGTCCAGTTGTTGGCATGTACACATGATGACGATGGAACCATCCCCAGCTCATGCGGATCCAGGTAAAAACATGTACCACGTAGAGCAATGCATCATGGTTCAGGAGGTCATACATATAAAGCTTCACCGTCCGCAGAGAATGACTGTGACCATCCCAGAGGATGTTTAAAGCTTCTGTGGAACTCACAAACATGGACTATTTTTATTTTAACTCCTAAAGGACACATTTCCATCATTTGTCAATATTCAGATTTTTGAAATGTTCAAAATCAATATAATTTGGAAATGTGTGGATTTTCATGAATGAGATGAAACACTTTTAGCCCTTAAGGACCCAAACATCCACCAGTGACCTAAACCATCTACTGATGGAACTGTTTAATACCTGTTGATCCACTAATACAGGGGTTCTCCAACTTTTTACAGTGGAGTACCCCCTGAAATAGACTTTTTATCCAAGTACCCCCAACTCTCATTAAGCATTTTTTATTGGAAAAAAATGAGTCCTATGTATAGGAAATACAGGATTTACATGGAAAAAATACAAAATGCAGAGGATAATGTATAATAAATGGTTATCAATTACTTAAGAAATGTTAAATATAGCGAAAAAACTATTTTGGAACTGACACAAAAGTACCACTGGGTCTTTATGTGTTAATGTGAAAATGTTAAAAAATTTGCAGTTAAAGCTGAAATAACGTGCAGCTTCTCAAATGTACAACTGAATCTAAAGACAGATGAGGCTGATGTGGAGCAGTAGTGTCAGTAATTCCACCCATCAGTCATGTCTTTAAGCATAAGGCAGAAGAACACGCTTCCATTCCAGCTCTCATGTCCCAGTGGAATCCATGTAAACATCAAACATAGCTCTGATGGGTTCATTCAACGACTCTTAAAACCACAGCAATTATTTATAGAAACATGATCAACAGTTCTCCAGGAGACGGTGTTATTTTGAGCCTGACTGAACTGACTCCCTCACAGACCAACGTTGTTGTTTTCCTCTCATTTTCAGATGGTGATGGAGTTTCCTGATAGTGTTGTAGATGTTGACAACCAGGACGTCAACGCCTCCCACTGGAAACAGTTCTCTGAGGTCAGTGGATCAGCCTGGACTCTGTTGGTCCTTAACTACAGATGCATAGTCATTGTTTTTACAAGTGATACCGATAGCCTCCTGCTTCTCCTAAACCATACTGATCCCAAACCCCAATAGTTCCCATTGTTACCTCCACCAAGAAGGTAATGTTTTTGTCAGCATTGGTGTGTTTGTCTGTCTGTTTGTCTGTCTGTTTGTGTCCAAGATAACTCAAAAAGTTATGGATGGATTTGGATGAAAATTTCAGGAAATGTTGATACTGGCACAAGGAACAAATGATTAAATTTTGGTGTTGATCGGGGTGGGGGGCACGGGGGCCCACTGATCTGCCTTGGCGGAGGCCTGTGCTGTCTTTTCTAGAAAAGCACTCGTAGAGCGCAGACCTCCGCCAAGGCAGATCAGTGGGCCCCCGTGGCCCCCCACCCCCGATCAACACCAAAATGTAATCATTTGTTCCTTGTGCCAGTATCAACATTTCCTGAAATTTTCATCCAAGTCCAGGGCACTGACCTGCCTTGGCGGAGGCCTGCGCTCTCTGAGTGCTTCCAGTTCCAGTTGTTTTCTTCTTCTTTCCGGTCAGTGTTAAACTCCGTTAATAGTCCAAAAGGCTTCTACAGAACCTAAAGCCTCTGTCTGCTTCAAATGGACAATAGTCCAAGGGTTTTCAGTTCTATTTATGTCACAGACAGAATTTGGTGATGATTGACTGCTGTTTTCACACATTCAGCTCCGTTCAGCTTTGTCTCTATAATGTGTCCCAATGAAGAGGACAAGGCTGAACGTGGACAACAGCCATTGAACTGGGGGTGGGATTTAGCAGATGTGAAAGTGGGTGTAGCTACAGATGTCCACACCTACTTTGGTGCTGATTGGTCACTGTTCTGGGGCGTTAAGCTACTATCAGCTGTTTGGACGTTCAGTGTTTTCGAATGTCCCTGTTCTTCTACTGATGTCGGAACAAAACTGACAAAACAACCACTGGGCCTGGATCTGGACCTTTATCTGTGTCTGACAGCTGTAGCAACAATCAACAAATCTGACTGTATATGAGGTGACTAAAAAAATATATATTTGAGTGGTTTGTATGGATGCTTTGTGTTATTGTAAAAATATATAGAAAAAACTGTGTTAAAACAAAGGAAGCGGAATTAATTGAATTATTGGTTTGTAAAAAGAGGGTGGAGTCTACAAGTTATACTTCTTCTCACTCTTTTTGAGTACTGAAAAATGTAGTTTGACTATGTTGTATGGCTGTGTGTTATCTGATGATTGTATGTGCTCCAAATAAAACTAAACTAACAGAGGAAGGAACTGAAAACCCTTTGACTGACAAACAATGGACTGACCCACACCTGCTGCTTCTTCTTCTGGTTTGTATGGTGGTTGCCAAGGCAACAATATGTACAGGTGAAATGCACCAAATCTAATCATTTTAGATGTAATATTATGGGCTGTATTTATCAGTGAAAACTTTAATTATCTGAATGACTTCATTTTTTTTTCAGTATGGTACTGATAATTATCGGTGCTGATGGTTCTTGTGCGTCCCTATCTTTGACGTGTGGTCCATCTGCTGAGTCTGTAGTTGATGGTATCGTGGTTGTTTTTTCTTCAGTATCACTCCAAGTTGAAGCAGCAGGACCTGAATGTGGCCCTGATGGTGACGTCCAGGGAGGTGTACGCTGCCTTATCCCAGCTGGTGCCGTGCGTCGGCTGCAGACGGAGCGTCGAACGTCTCTTTTCTCATTTAGTAGAATCGGGGAATCCGGCTCTGGAGCCACTGAGCATCAAACCCACCGGGCTGCTGTCGGTCACCAAGGCCTGTTTGGCAGACGTCAAGAAGCTCTACAGCCTCTTCTACATCCACGGGTACGACTCAGACTCTAAGAGCACACACACACACACACACAGGGATGGCAGGTTACAACTGTATCCAGAGAAAGACGCAAAATTAGAGGTTTTACTGACTGAATGCAAACACCAGTGTTAAAGTCAGAACAAAGAGAAGAAACACCTAATATGATGAAAATGGTGGGTTTTAATCCTGATGATAATGTGTCGATAAACTGATCCGAGTTCCACTGAAGACATACTGTTTTTTCTAAACAGAAAAGCAATAATTCATCATGTCTTTATATTCATTAGAAAATCACAAACAAGTCAAACACGATAATCAAGGTTTTATGCTGTTGTTTTTTTTTTTGTCACATTAACCCTCTAGTATCTGGGTGAGCAGATTATGCACTCACACTATTTATTTATCCACACATGTTGTTTTTCACAGTTTGTTTTTGGCCTGAATTCAACAGTTCTTCATTTTCTCATGATTGTTTAAATTCTGATCCATCCACAAAATTTCTACACTAACACCCTTCTACCCAGTGAGTACAAAATACACACTGACACATTTAACATTTGACCTAGAACCAAAAATAATAATAATATGAACGAATGTTGGTGTCAATCACTGACGTATGCAACTTAATTTTATTTGTAGAGCCTAATATCACGACAGTCACCTCACGGGACTTTACAGAATTTATTGAATTGATAAAAAACACAATGAAAATAAGCAAACAGTCCAATAATTAGTCAGTTAACAGAGACATATGACAGAATGAAAAAATAAAAAAGAATTAATCCAATTTTTGTGTAGTAGATTGAAGGAAAAAAAAGTCTTTTTTTTTTTTTTGCATTGCCGTTACAAACATGGCATTAAAATATGACAGTTATTGAGTATTTGGTATTTTTGTTTGTGGATCAAGTTGATGAAATACAAAAATATGTAAAAGGTTAAAAACAAACTGTATGAAACACATTGTGACATCATTATGACACTGGGCATATTATGGGCTGTAGGTGTTTAAAGGACATCTGATACCAGAGGGTTACAGTACTGACCACATGAGAGACGTGGACAGGTTTAAAGTCTGGTAATGAAGTGAACACATTTCTACAATCCACTGGTATAACCAGAACTAACCAGAACTAACTGTAACTGATGGATGTGTGAGATGGTGCAGATACTTTTGTTCTCAATACCGTCTGTATTTTTGTCCTGTGTGTTTTTCAACAGGTCAAAACTGAATGACATGATCGATGCCATTCCAAAAAGCAAAAAGAACAAACGGTGCCAGTTACACTCCTTAGACACACACAAGCCCAAACCTCTGGGGTGAGTCCACACCTGGGTCAGACCTGTTCTGTTGGTCTACCATTCTCTTTTCCTGGAGGTCAGAGGTCATGACAGGGTTTGTACAGGTGCTTGAATATCGATGTTGTGTTTTCAAAGTCTGAAAAGGGCTTCAGTTTTAGTTGAAGTGCTTGAAAGTGCTTAAATTCTAACTCTGTGATGTGATTCATTTATTTATTTTTAATATTAACTCCGTCAGGTTAGATGTCCAGCCAAAGCTACTTACACAGAAGTGATATGTTTAGAAAAATAAAAACTTTATGTCAGAAAATAAAACTCCCGGGTCTTCTCAGGTCGACCCCAGGTACATTTTAATCTGAATCAGTAGTCGCTTTTCCATTGGGTATCTGTGCAAAACTTTACCCATATTTACTAAATGTCGAAAAAAAAAGGGCATAATTTCGGTTTTTCCATTAAATCACAAATGCGATGATTTTGTTATTTATTATCGCGAGATGATACGAGAAGTCATTCCATAAACATGACGACGAACACAAATATGGTGTTGATTTACAGATATATTCATTATTATATATATTACCCCTCTATTTCCTACTAAATTCTTAAATGATTTGGTTTCCTGGTGTGTCCACACATAACCACACGTTTCTTTTTAAACTCTTCTTCTCTTGTTGTAACGTCCATCAACATCCGTTTTTTTTTTTATTATTCACGTGACTAGTTGTGGAAAAAGGTCTTTCCATTGCAGTTTTGCGTGATATACCAATTTCACTATGCTCAAAAACCACCTCTTGTCAGTGCTTAAAACTTTTAATCGAAAGACAAGAGTTTGGTGAAATTGTCGTTTTTCCATTAGGTAAATTTTTATGCCCAAGTTATATTCACACAATTTGAGGATCAATAGAAAAGAGACTAGTGACTTGGTGTGAGAGTGTCTGAAGAAGACCAAGTGGATTCCCTTTTTTTATTTGGATAAAAGTTTGTGTTTGCTATCTTGAAACATAATTTTAGATGTTTATAGTATAATACAATGAACATCATTATGGTAGTTATGGATTTGACCCCAGTGATAAGAGGCTGTGGTGGAAAAATGTGAAAAAGACCCTTAAAAGTGTTTGAATTGGACCTTGAACTCTGTGTCGAACCCTGTCATGATGAATTGTTGTGTGTTCAGTCATGTCCTGGTGGTTTGCGCTGCCGTGGTGCTCACTGGTGTGTGTTTGTCGTTAGTGGGAGCTGGATGGATGTGTGGGAGCTGATGTCACAGGAGTGCAGAGACGAGGTGGTCCTTATCGACAGCGCCTGTCTCCTGGAGACGCTGGAGACGTACCTGCGAAAACACAGGTACCATCAGCCGGACACTGCTGTGATTACAACAGAGAATGTGTTCAGATGAGTTCAGGTTTGGTGTAAAAGCTGAAGTTGGTCTGTTTTTGGTCTTGTTTTGATGGCGCCTGCAGGTTTTGCACGGACTGTAAGAATAAAGTGCTGAGGGCGTACAACATCCTGGTGGGGGAGTTGGACTGCACTAAAGAGAAGGGCTACTGCGCCGCCTTGTACGAAGGCCTGTGCTGTTGTCCACATGAACGCCACATACACGTCTGCTGTGAAACCGACTTCATCGCTCACCTTCTGGGCAGAGCAGAGCCGAGTTCGCAGGAGGTTATGAGTACGTAGCACTGAACATGACCGTAAAGAGGCCCGTTCAATCAGAGTCAGTTCATCCACATGTACATGGCATCCAGAAATAAGGAAATGGCAAAACCCTAAAGGCCCCAGGGTGTAAAAAAGAACGAGAATAGAATAGAATAGAATAGAACAGAGTATAGACTACTATCAGTTCATCCACATGTACATGGCATCCAGAAAAGGGAAATGACAAAACCCTAAAGGGTTAGGGAACTGAATATAGGTTAGGATAGGATAGAATAGAACTATAAACATAGAATAGAACTATAAACAGTATAGAACTATAAACAGGGGCTTGAGGAGACAATGAATAGACAAATGGAACAGTGAAGTTAAACAGATGACATATTGAGTTAAAGTGACATGTGCAATATGTAGTAAAGTGACAAAAAGGACGGACGGTTGGATGGATGGACAACATGTCAGGTTGATAGATGGATAATTAACACAATAAGGGAAAACTGGACAAACATTAGAATCAAAATTAGTAAAGACACAAAATAAGCAGCAAAATTAATGAAAATGAACAAAACAGGCAAGAAAATGGACAGAAATAAACAAGTTGCACTACTAATGAAAAGAAGCAAAGAATAGATGAACAACAAACCCATTCCATCCATCATTCTGTCAGTGAATTACATGTCCAAGCGCACAACCTTCTGTGTTCACAAAGACCTGAACGGGTCACTCCACCTGTTCATTCATCAGTTTGATCATTTTCATTTGAAGACGGCGAGAACGTCACGCCAAAACCATGGACATCGCCCAGGAGGAGGTCCTGACCTGTCTGGGGATTCACCTGTACGAACGTCTGCACCGGATCTGGCAGAAGCTCCGAGCAGAGGAGCAGACCTGGCAGATCCTCTTCCACCTGGGCGTAGACGCGCTCCGGAAAAGCTTCGAGGTAAAGTCCCGTTCGTTCGTTGGGTCTGTGAGGTTGTTCATTATGGATGTGTCCCATGTAGACCCCGTCTCTGGTCTGATGGTCGTAGATGGCGGTGGAGAAATGCAGGGGATCAGCCGGCTGGAGCAGTTTGTGGAGGAGTTGTCTGAGGAGAGAGAGCCAAAGAGCTGAAACAGGAGAAGAAGAGGCAGAAGAAGAAGAACCGACGCAAAAACAAGTGTGGCTACGATGTGTCCGAGCAGGAGGCGCAAGAAAAGGACCAGGACCAGGACCAGGTGAAGGTCCCTGAAATAAACACAGACACGCCTCCTGGCTCTGTCAGACGGGTGGATCTGGGGCGGATCTGGGGTAGATCTGGGGGTGGATCTGGGTTGACCTTTGCTTTTGTGTTTAATGTGTGGTTGATGTGTTTTAATGTGTGGTTGGTCCCAGGGGCCTCTGGAGTCCGTGGGTCCGGCTGTAAGGCCTGTGGAGGCCATGACGAGGAGGAGCCCAGCTGTGAAGAGCGAATCGCTGCCAGTGAAACCTCGTCCTGCCGTTGCCCAGATGACACCAAACCAGGTACGCCCCACCACCCCACAGATGTTTAGGAGTCATGACCTCTGGACCAAAGCCAGTAACCGTCGGCGCCGTTCTCCAGATTTATCTCCTCACAGCAATGGCAGTGACTGCGGCTACTCATCGAGCATGGAGGGCAGCGAGACGGGGTCCGGAGAAGGGTCAGACATCGCCTGCTCTGAGGGAATCTGTAACCATGACGACGCAGGTCAGAAACTGATTCAGACCCACAACGTCCTGGGAGTCTATTGGTCGTTTAATGAAGGTGGTGATCATGTTTGAACCAAACCACAGTAGAAGTTCAACTAGATCTGACGGATGGACATGAATAAATGAATTCATAACATCAGAATTAGAATACTTTATTCATCCTGGGGGAAATTATGGGATGTTACAGTCGCTCCATTCAAGAAGAACAAGAAGGAGCAGGAAAGAATGATCAACACAACAGAAAAAACAAAAAAAATATATAAAAAACACTTTATAAGACACACAATTGGAATAACAGTTTGTACAATATGTACTAGACTATATGATCAATAAATCTCCATAGTCTGTGTGTAATTGTACTGATGGGGTTATCAGGTTGAGTTCAACAGTCTGATGGTGTCACTGTGGTTGTTTTCAGTGGATCAGACTCTGGTGGACTCTGTGTGTTGTCTTCTTTATGGTCTTGGATGTTCTATCATGTGCCGTCTTCAGTGTTTTTTTCAGTATGTTGGTGTTGTTTCCATTGTGAAGGCGGCAGCGCTCATCCCCATCACTGTGCAGACGATAAGGAGGACGGGACCGACAGCTGCGTGGACTGTTGGACTCACTCAGAACCCAACACTCAGTGTAAGAGTAAAAAGAAGAAGAGGAAGGGCAAAGGCTTGTGCACAGACCAGGTGAGAGTGCAGACCACAGGACTCACATCAGCCCGCGGCGCTGAACACCACTGATGATTAAAGTCTGCACATGTTGCATTCAGGGCCCAAAGGCGGAAGGCTGCACATCAGACGGGGCGTCGCCTCCGGGCCTCAGTCGACCTCTGCTGCATCCGTGTCGAACCAAAGAACTCTTCTCCTCCTTGTGCGGAGACGCATTCACGAACGTGGCCCTCCGGTTACCGTGGGCAACGCATCAGGACAACCTCAACTTCGGCGCCAGGCCCCCGGACGCCAAATAAGTCTGGAGGAACTTCTGGTCAGTGACAGAGTGAACACATGGGTCTGTTTAGTCAATAATGTGAGTGTACGAGTGTTGAGCATCTAAGGAGGCTTTAAGGTGGTCCAACATGTGACCTTGAACCTCCTGGAAATGGACAGATGACACATTACACTGTACCTGGGTCCATTCACAGATCTGCTTTAATCAATGTCAGTGGTTTCGATCCAAGTATCACTAATACTTAGTCATATGATGAATCACTGGCGGCTGTGGTTCCTGGTCCTTTGAACCCAGGGCTGTTCAAAAGATTTGAGTTCAGGTTCCACATCCAGACCAACATGAAAATAGTACAGGTGGTTCCAGGCACAACAAACCGCGCCCCTCGCATGTATGGTAGGGTATTATGTCATGGATCTAGCTGATGTCATCATGTCTGCTGATGTCATTATGTCATCATGTGTGTGCTGATGTCATCATAGACACATTTCTCCCATTATAAGTAAATGGGGGGAAAAAAGATTTTAGAAAATTCATAAAAAATGTGAACTTTGACCTACTTTTTCAAAATGTAATCACATCTATTCTGGGTCACTTAATCTATAAACCCAATTAGGTCTGAATTCAACCAGTAGTTCTGCTGTTAAAGTACAAACAAACAAACTGAACCAAAAGCAATAGCCTTTGCCTCCCCTTCAGGGGGCAGGGCAATGAAATATGAATAAAGACACTAAAGTTTGGCTGAATCCCAGTTCACCCCTTGGCCCCTCCCCCTCCATTTTGCGCAGTCACATAAAGGGGTATGGGTGTCCCGATTCTCGATGAGTCAGAGGGGAGGGGCTAAGGGGGAGGGCTGTTTGACCCTCCAAACACAGGGGTCTGAGAAATCAGCCATAATTCAGTTCTACTCATTGGTCAGATGGAGGTAACACAGCAAAAAGAGCAGCAGTGAAGAAACACACAAATGGACAGATTTACTTCAGAAACAACTGAATCGTTTGATCGTCCGTTTAATGCTGTTTCAGTGTGTTATAGATCACATTTGTGCAGTTTGTGGTTGATAGTGGTAAACAGATGTCCAAAGCCCATGAAACAGAGACGGTTCCAGCTGCTGATGACATGGAGAATTCTGTCCCAAACAAAGTTAGATCATCTGTTTATAGTGACATCGATGACTGATGATGATGGAACAGGTCTGGAAGGGTTGGACCATTTTAGAGAGGAATGAGTACACCACTACCCCTTAGAACTGGGGTTAAAGGGGAAGGGGCAAGGAGAGAATTGGGATTGGGCCTTTCTCTGTTTCTGCAAGAAAGGAAAAGTGCAAAGACGCTTTGGTGGTGACTGCTGGACAAGTGTGGTACAACATGCACGAATACACAACAGCATAAAAACGACCACATCTAGAACCTGTGGATCCACACAGGTCAACACACTAGTTTTTCATAAATTTCAGGTGTTTCATGATCATTTAGATTATTTGCACTTTTTGTAAACTTTTTCATCATGAAATTAACTTTTTTCTCCCTAAAACAAATAAATCGAAAAATTTGGAATTGTAGCCTGAAATTTCTGCACATAAATCAGTGTAATTTTACCAATATTCAACCTCAGTGTATCATTAATACATGTTCATTCTAATGTACAGATACAGTGGATCTACAAATACACAAAACATGTAATAACAGACTGAATATTGGAACTGTTACACTGATTATATTCAGACAGTTCAGGTTGGTCTGATTTTATTTTAAAGGATAGTTTGTAAAATTTTTAATGCAATGTTACTTTTTTACACTAAAACAAAGAACAGTTTGAATGTGGAACCTGAACTAAACTGGTTTGAACATAATTTCTTGTTCATTTCTTCAGTGTCATTTTTGGACCCATGGGCCAAATTGGACCATCTGGCGGCCTGGTTTGGCCCATGGGCCGTATGTTTGCCACCTGTGTCCTAACCCATCTGTTTCCTCCAGGATGACTCTGAGGCAATGTCGGACGAGGAGAACTGTTTGACCCAGGATGAGATCCAGGCCTTTATAGACCGGAACCAGTCCTTTTACGACAACCGCCACCGGTACCGACAGCACCTGAAGGAGAAGTTCACCGACTACTGCCGCGCCACTGAGACCACCACGCCCTCCTGCAGCCAGCGGAGGGTGCCCGTCTGCAGTGGCAAGTGGTTCGCCACCGCCAGCGTCAACTAGACACAGCGACGCCATTGTCTGGAAACACAAAAAAGAAAGAAAAAAGATAAATCTGAAGTACAGTCGCTGTCTCGTTGAATCATTTCTCCTAAAAGTAAATGTGATTCTCACTTTTCGGTCATTTTTTGTTCTCTTTTGCACTTGTACACAACACGTTTCCACGTTATTTGCGTCTCACATGGAACCGTTGGACCATGCCTCCGGCCGTCTGTCGTTCATGGGTAGAATCACGGTGGAGTCAGTAATCGCGCTTTGCAAACTGTGACTTTAGGGATATGTTTAGGAGTCTTATTTTTGTCTTTTTTTTTAGGTTCTTTCGGTGATACTTCAGTGTAGTGGTAAAGGTTGTTCTGATAAATGTACAGAAATTCTAAATATAAAGATTTTACAGAGAATAACATCCATTTGTAACAGGGACTTGGGTGTGATGTTAAGAGCGCAATGTGCAAATTTTACTAAATAAAGAATATTTATTAATATGCATCAGATGTTTGTCATGTGTTTATTGTATCATTGTTTTGAAGAGTCTTCAGATGGTTCCGTCTCACATTAAAGCTGCAGCAGGCTTTCGTCACATATTTTTCATCAAATCTGTCAAACCTCAGTCTTAGTGCCATCCACCATAAACAAACCATGTGTTTACAGAGCTGGGAGGTAACTGGGGCATCTTCGGAATTTTGCCACGACATGCACTGTGGCAAGCGGAGGCTCACCTGGCAGCGGCATTGACACCATATTTCATTTTCATTTCATTTATGCATTTGGTAGATGCTTTTTTCCAAAGCGACTTATGGGGGAAAACCAAAATAAAAAATTAAAAACGATAAAATAAAATACAAGAATAGATTAAAGACAAAGCAGCTGTACAATTAAAACTGTCGTACAGAAGAATAAAAAAGCTAAATGACAGACTAAAATACAAGAATAGATTAAGAAGACATAAAATAGCTGTTCAATTAAATAAATAAGTAAACAACAGAATAAACATAATAATAGATTTAAACTGGAATGTTTGAAAGTGCCAGGACAGGAGGTGCTCTTGGAAGAGCTGGGTCTTCAGGAGCTTCTTGAAGCTAGGCAGGGATGCCCCTGTTTTCATAGTGCTTGGTAGATCATTCCACCACCGTGGAACGACCCATGAAAAGAGCCTGGATTGTTTCGTGCAAGGTTTCAGGACTACCAGACAGCATTCCCTAGATGAGCGGAGTGGTTGTGGGGCATCATAAACTTTTATCAGCGCACCTAAGTAGGTAGGAGCAGACCCATTGAGAATTTTGTAGGCTAGCATTAATGATTTGAATATGATGTGGGCAGCTATGGGTAGCCAGTGTAACTCAGTGAGAAAGGGGGCGACGTGCCCTTTTAGGCTGATTGAAGGACAGACGCGCCGCCACATTCTGGACTAACTGTAGTGGTTTGACAACACAGGCTGGAAGGCCTGTTAGAAGAGTATTGCAGTAATCCAGGCAGGAGATAACCATGGTCTGGACCAGGAGCTGGGTGGTCAGTTCAGTTAGGTATGGCCTGATCTTTCTTATATTGAATAGTGTAAAGCGACATGGTCGGGTGACAGAGGCAACGTGATCTGTGAAGGTCAACTGATTATCAATCAAGACTCCCAAGTTTGTTGCTACTTTGGTAGGAGCCAGAGATAAGGAGTCAGTTTTGATGGATATGTCATGCTGTATGGTTGGCTTAGCTGGGAAGACCAGCAGTTCAGTTTTGGACAGGTTTAGCTGAAGGTGATGGGCTTTCATCCATGCAGATATGTCAGAGACAATCTGAGATTCCCATATGTTATATGGATGAAACAAACATGACATGGAAATGGCTGAAACGCGGAAACTGTTGGAAGGAAGCAGAGGTCTGCCTGGCAGTGGCAGCTGCAACAAACACGACGCGGAAATGGCTGGAGCTCCTCTTCCCTCCAGCCGTTTCCGCATTTCAGCCGTTATTGGTTCAGCCCTATTCAGCCATACTGGTGTGTGTGAATGGGTAAATGTGAGGCTTTGCAAAGCGCTTTGGGCACCATAAATATGTGGAAAGCGCTATATATTTACCATTTAGTGAAGGGCTGGTTCATGTTATAGGCTACATAGACGGTTGCCCAGGGCGCCAACCCGTAATAATATAGTAAATAAAGAAATACGTGTACCAATTCCTTATTAATGATCTCAAAATAAAGAAATGGAAAAAAACAAACAACAAAACCCCCCTGTAATTAGTCAGGTGAGCTCTCCCAGACCTGGTGTGTGTGTGTTGTGTGTGGGTGGTGGGTGGTGTGTGTGTGTGTGTGTGTGTGGTGTGGTGTTGTGTGTGTGTGTGTGTGTGTGTGTGTGTGAGACAGAGAGGAGCTGAATGACAGCATCAGCCAGGTGTAGAACCAAGCATCCAGGTAATAAAGGTTGGAGAATTTATCACCATGAAAAGGCCTTCCAAGCCCTTAGCTGCACAATTTAGATGCAGAGAAAAGAAGAGGGATATATAGAGGTATGTAACCTTTTATAATGTTAAAATGTTTGATGTTACTAGCTACAGCTAGCTGAACTGAAATTAAGTAAAGTTGGCTAATAATGGAACTGTAGATGATTAAGATATGAGATCTGCT
This sequence comes from Sphaeramia orbicularis, assembly GCF_902148855.1. Classification (NCBI taxonomy): domain Eukaryota; kingdom Metazoa; phylum Chordata; class Actinopteri; order Kurtiformes; family Apogonidae; genus Sphaeramia; species Sphaeramia orbicularis. The sequence goes on along the minus strand of NC_043970.1, from coordinate 43,158,916 downwards.
AAGGTGTGTGGTTTACTGCTGCTGAACTGGGTCATATCTGGTTTATATATGTTTCTGTCTGGTTCATAGGTTTCTATCTGGTTTATATATGTTTCTGTCTGATTTATATGTTTCTGGTTTATATGTTTCTGTCTGATTTATATATGTTTATCTGGTTTATATATGTTTCTATCTTCATTTAGTCTTTTTATTAAAAATGAAAGTTTTACTCTGATCTCACCCACATGGAAAACATTCTGAACCAGATCGACAGGAACAGAAACAAACACAGAACAAAGCATCAACTGTGACAAAACGAAGGCGAACATGGAGGTGTAAATACGGAACTTTTCCCAAGATGAAACAACAGGAACATTTAACTGGAACTTCTTTTCTCTATTTAATCTGAGGTCTGAAAGAGCTGCATATTTTCATTTATACCAGTTGGCTTTAATTTTACAGAAACAATCTGATGTTTGTTTTTTTTATCAGGTAAAATTTTGAATGAGTATTCTGTCCTGGTCTGTAGAAGGAAACAAACATAAAATTATCAGAAAAAAATCTGTGACTCAAACAAGGACAAGCGAATACAAGTAAGATCTCAAAACAAATGCTTAGAATTGAAGTTTGTCCTGTGCATATAAGGTACATGGACCATAAAATTTAATTAAATGGGGTTTAAAGACAAATAACAGGAGATAATATGAAATAAAATTAGACAACATCCATATCAACGATAAATAAAATCCAAGGAAGTAGAGGTAATTTCCATGAGACCATCTACAGTTCTATGTTCATTAAATGTTGAATCATACCATTAAATGAAAACGAATGAAGCTTCATAAGCACAGAATTATTTACATTTGAGAATACAGGAAGACATAAGAAGACATGTATGCAATATGCACAATATGCATTTATATTCAAAAGAAAAAAACTGCTTTTATAACAGGATGATGCAATGGATAACATTTATTTGGAATTTCAGAGATTATTGATTCAAGAATAAACATAAATATTAATTTTGTCAAACATATCTTAAACAAATCCAACGTCTTCAGCTTTAGAATTAAAGTGAGATCATTACAGTCCGGGTTTGTTCTTCTTACGTAAGGTCTCTAAACATTTGGTCAGATCACTGTGACTTCATTTAACCCGGTGTTTCTGTGCGGTCCCTGAACGCATCGCACCGCGGTCCTGCCGTTCCCTTCTCCACCGGCAGGGGGCGGTGGACGACCGGGCCGGCCGCCGTGGTCCGCATCGCCTCAGGCTCCGGGATCCCGCACAGAGTGGGAAGTGAAGCGCACCGACACTTGACACACTCCACTCTTCACATTCACCCAGAGAGCGCATGGATCCGGGGCTTTTACACTTTGAGCGCCGCTGTCCGGGAGGCTGCACAGACCCGCACCGGAGGCAGTAGCTGCCGCAACACCGCGTCCGAACACACGAACCCCCGACAGGAGCCGCCGACAGGCGTCCCGAGCCGAGCGGAGCGGGTCAACGTGCAGCGCGGCGGAGGCGGCGGCGGCTGTTCGGTTCCGGAGGAGCAAGCGCGGCGGAGATGAGCGGTGGAAAGGCAGAGTGGCCCTGGTGACCGGAGCCTCGGTGGGGATCGGAGCGGCTGTAGCCCGGGCGCTGGTCCAGCAGGGCATGAGGGTCGTCGGCTGCGCCCGGAACGTCGACAAGATAGAGGTGAGCGGGTCGAGTCGGAGCGGGGATGAATGTATGGACGGACGGATGGATGGATGACGGGCTCCGAAGCTAAAGGCTAACAGCTAACCGGCTAACAGCTAACCGGCTAACAGAACGAGCAGAGCCGACCCACTAGCTAACCTTAATGTTAGCTTAGCGAGCCAACGGCTAAAACCTCTGATGTTAGCATCATTTGTTCAACGAAAAAGCATAAAAACGCAGGGTTTACCGTGTGAAATGAGCCGGTCCGATGGAGTGGGTTGTTAAAAGAAAACATAATCCAAAAGAAAATTAATTATCACTTATTAATGCGAGAATGATGGGTTTTTTAACAGTAAATCTGAAGTTACAGTAGTTCTAGTAGTTCTTTAACAGATCAATGAAAAGATATAATCGTGTTTTTAGGTAAATCCTAAATAATATAACGAAATATTTGTCTGAATGAAAATGCAAATTGATAAAGTCTGTAGAGTCACTAAATACTCACCATAATACAACAGAAATACCACAGTGAAGAAAACCAAAGTCATCAGATTAACCAACAGTCAGTCAGAAATGAGAGGTTAAAGGTCACGGCATCAGTCTGTTTACTTGACTAAACAATCTGAACTCGTCTATGGTGTGAGGACTTCCTGTAGTCAGGTCAGAGGTCACAGGTCAGAGGTCAGGGTAATGGCTGAAGGTTAGGTCCTCTGCTCTACCTGTCTGTTCAGTGTCATAACAGTTCAGAAACATTCACTGAACAGAACCGACCTCTGAGTCCAAATCTGAACAGGCGGTATTAGAATAGTTTTGTCATCCGTCCGTCTATCTGTCCCATGTCTGAAGAATGCATGGACATATCTGCACCACATTTATCCTGTAGGTTCATCCTGTCATGGAGCAGAGGCCTGTTGAACACAGGTGACCTATTGGACCGACAGGACAGGACCGTTCAACAGAATCTGACACAACATTTGACCCAGGGCTGTTAAAACTGTGCAGCACATTCTAGTATTTGTACAGTAATATGAGGTACATGTTTCACACAGATACAAGCAGAGGTTAGAGCGTCAGCCAGTCAGGTCATCCTGTTGTCGACTGTGGACTGAAACCCCAGCCTGGGTCCAGAACCTGGTCCAGAACCTGGTCTTGTTCTGCCCTGTTTCTAATCCTGTAGCACAGGAACAGACGTTTAAAGATGAATCAAAGCTGAGAACACATGTCATTATTTAAGACTCTAATTATGTCAGTGATAATTAACGGTGAAACTCTGTGAATGAGTCAGTAGATTTACAGTGAAATCACTGGTCGTAGCAGTGCCTTTATTTACAGATGACGTGGAGTGTCTTATTTCAATAAATGTGATAACGTGACAGAGGAACTCAGACCCAGGCCGTTTCTGTGGTTTCCTGTGTTTCCTGTTTTTGTTCTGTTTTATTCCTGATTTTTT